>NC_079454.1:11919677-12219677 GCF_903798145.1 Danio aesculapii
GTTTTCATCATATAATAATACTTTTTATGAGCAACAGTTATAATATAATTATTAAATAGTTAAAACATTAGTAAAATATTTAAGATTAATTGTAAAATATTTTAAATGCAGTGGGGGAAACGAGTATTTGACACATCACCATTTTTCTCAGAAAACATATTTCGAAAAGTGCTGTTGAATCCGCATCGATGGATTTGCTCTTCAGTGTTTGAACTCTCAGTAGTGATCATTAAATCACACTGAACTGAACTGAACTGAACCTAAACACTGAAAACCAATTTACTATGATATTCTATGTTAAGCTGCTTTGACAGAATCTACATTGTAAAAGCGCTATACAAATAAAGGTGAATTAAATTGAAATTTTGTTAAACACGAAAGAAGATAACAGGGAAAATAAATAAAGAATGTTCATTTCAGGTCAACTATCTGTTTTAAAGTTAAAACTTTAAAGTTTTACTTTATGCTTAAAGTTGCGTTTCTTGTTACCACAGGGACATAAAACCAGACAACGTGCTGCTGGACATGAATGGCCACATCCGACTCGCTGACTTCGGCTCCTGTCTGAAGATGATGCAAGACGGGACGGTGAGTGTGGTTCAACTGAAAAAAATGGGGTGTGAATCCAAAACCAGAGCCTGTTTGTCATCCTCTCAGGGTGGTCTCCATCTGTTGGATAAAAGCACTGCCCCTGCCCTTCTCTGTCTCTCTCTCTCTTTCTCTCTCTTTCTCTTTCTCTCTCTCTCTCTCTCTCTCTCTCTCTCTCTGTTTTTCTGTTTCTCTCTGCTTCTGACATTAATAGAGCCACTGCTGCCCTAGAAAGAGAGGCTAATTAGAAAGGGCCGTTGCTGCCACTCCTGTACTCACAGACTGATGAGTCACCATAGAGCGTTGATACCAAGGCCTAAACAGCTTTTATCTAATGTTGTGTGTGTGTTGGTGTGTGCCAGCAGCATGCAAAGGAGGCTTTTTATTTATTTATTTTTGTTTTACCGGCTTGTAGGAGGAGATCCCTTATTGTTTGGGGATATTACTCTGTACTGCACTGTAATAATGCACATTTAATTGTGATTTAAAGGGCTAGTCCACCTAAAAGTGAAAATGTTAATGGATGTTAAGACTCAACATACCAACATTTTATAGTCACCAATAGTAATTTCAGTCAGTTAAAACATCACCATGATCTGAAAAATGTCTTACAGTAAAGTTTTGCAACCCAACTGAATTTCTGTTTAACGGAGAGATGATTTTTTCAACACATTTCTAAACATAATGGTTTTAATAACTCATTTCTAATAACTGATTTATTTTATCTTTGCCATGATGACAGTAAATAATACTTCACTAAATAAACACTTCGATACAGCTTAAAGTGACATTTAAAGGCTTAATTGGGTTAATTAGGTTAACTAGGCAGGATAGGGTAATTAGGTATAACGGAGCCGCTAGTTTTTAATCATTAATCAAACAACAAAAGGACAAAATCACTCACTGCTCTTGACTGAAGGACTTTTGGAGTTATAATTAAAGCTTTTTTCTTACAGTGAGGATGCTTAAAGCACAGTTTGTTTCATATTTTATTCTATTGTATTTATTTTCTTATATTTGCAGGGAGGAAAATAAGTGTGTATATATACAGTTGAAGTCAGAATTATTAGCCCTCCTCAAATATTAGCGACCCTTTCCCCAATTTCTGTTTAACGGAGAGCAGACCCATTTTCAACCCATTTCTAAACGTAATAGATTTCTATTAACTGATTTATTTTATCTTTGCTATAATGACCGTTAATAATATTTTACCAGATATTTTTCAGAATACAAGCATTCAGCTTAAAGTGCAACTCAAAGGCTTAATTAGGGTAATTAGGCAAGTCATTATATAACGGTAGTTTCTTCTGCGGACAAAATATATAGCTTATATATAGCTGCAAAAAATATATAGCTTAGAGGGGCTAATAATGTCGATCTTAAAATAGTTGTAAAAATATTTAAACCTGCTTTTATTCTAGCCAAAATAAAATAAATAAGACTTACTCCAGGAGAAAAAAATTATAGGAAATACTGCGAAAAATTCCTTGCTCTGTTAAACATCATTAGGAATATATTTATTTTAAAAAAAATTCACAGGAGGGCGAATAATTTTGACTTCAACTGTATATCGTTTTGAATAATCGCAATTACAATTATGACCAAAATAATCGTGATTATGATTTTTCCAGAATCGAGCAGCCCTACTAGCAGCTCATGGTTTTGGGTTTTTACTCTCAATTCACTGTAAATGTTGCTCTGCATAAACTCAACTTTGCTCATGCTGATACTTATACTTGTATTGCTTAAAATGCAAATTAATTTTAAATACTCCTAAATTTATTAAAAATTAAGATTATACGCCGCGTATTCACCTTTTTAAAAATTTTAAATGTGTTTAAGTGTGTTTTTTGGATCATTTAACATTTACAAATATGAAAAATAAATCAGCTGTAATTTGTTTATTATTATTATTAAAAGTATTATTATTATTATTATTATTATTATTATTATTATTGTCTCAAATGCATTATAAAAAAGTAAAATTTCAATCGGAACATTTCTTAATTTTTTTTTTTGTAAAAATAAAATGCATAGAAATGTAATAACATGATGATGATGATAATAATAATAAAGTATCAGAATTATTCTAAATTATGTCGTTATTACTTCTACTAAGTAGAAGCCCAACATTATTATTGTTAAATAAATAAATAAATAGATAAATAGATAAATAGATAAAAACATTATGATTCTATTTTATACCATAACCATTTACACCATACCACAGTTTTGTTTTGTTTAGTTTTGCTCATATTGTTCAGCAATACATACAAAGTTGGCTTAAAACCAAATGTTCTATTATATATTTTTCTTAAACCTTGCAGCCCAAAGAGATTATTGTCTTTATATTAGGAACTTATTTTTTAAATAATTTGATATTAATTATGTAACCAAGTGCGAGTCATTTAGTATTTTGCCCCATTTTTCTGGGAAGAGCAAGAGCAAGCATACTTTTTAAATAGATGTGCTGTCTAAAAGTGAATTTTGTTGACAAGCATAGTTGCATAGAGATGTTTTTAACATGGAGTAAAAGCCACAAAACCCACATTTGTTTCTTGGTGTCTGTAATATTGCTTGAAGATATGTTTATGCATGACTCAATGTCTTTCAGTGTTATCTGCACAAGACAGTCGTCTGCAATTAAACATTCTACAAAAATAACTGGAGGTCAAGACATGTTTTGAGGGCTTGTTTTATGGGTGGATTGAGCAAGATTTCTTCTTTATAACAGTGCTCTTGTGCAATGCTGCTTAACATGTCTGAAACTGTCGTCACTCATTTAAAACACATTACCCGTCAAAAGTTTGGTGACAGTAAGTTGTTTATTTGAAATGAAAATCTTTTGCGGCAGGATAAATGTCTGCTTTTGATCAAATTGATGAATAATTGCAACAATTTGCATCTTTCATAAACTTGAAGAAGTTGCACATAAAATATTAGATAATTAAAGTACTGTATATGACCCACGTTTACCAAGATTTAGAACTAGTAAAGCTATTTTTATAGAAAGCCTGAAGTGTTACATGTGTATAAATTGTATCTATAATTGTTTTTTTTTCTGGCTTTAATCAAGTCTTCATAATAATTACCTTTGTGTCTTGTAATTATTAATTAAACTTCCATTAATTAATAATGGTAGTCTTTGAATTTATTAATTAAAGTGAAACTTTTATACAGGTGAAATAATTGTGTATTATAGCAGTTACTTGCTTACAATAAGCTGTTTGTTGCGCACCAAGGTTATAATTGTTCTGGGTTTTTCATTAGTTTTAGTTTATTTCATTTTGACTTTTTGTTTTCAAATTCAGTTAGTTTTAATCAGTTTTTAGAGATAGTTTTACTAGTTTTTATTAGTTTCTATATTTTGAAATTGCTTAGTTTTAGTTTAGTTTTTATTAGTTTCAGTATTATTTTTTTTTTCCAAATAAGGATATATGTTAGGTGCAAGATTTAAAATCATCAGAATAAATAGTGTATACCCATACTCAAATTGAAATACAACAGCTCACAAGACAGCAACCTTAAGTACAATATGTGTGCAAGGTTGCTTCTGAGGTTAGATAAACGGTAGTGATGGGAAGTTCAGATCTTTAACGGATGTTAAGACTCAACATACCAAAATTTTATAGTCACCAATAGTAATTTCAGTCAGTTAAAACATCACCATGATCTGAAAAATGTCTTACAGTAAAGTTTTGCAACCCAACTGAAGCACGATTCACTTATTTAAATTCCATTACGATTTTCTGTTATGAAATAAACTTACGTTTTTTCACCAGATCCTCTCATTTAAGCCCTCAGTTTACCCGCGGTTCGGTTGTTCAAGTTTAGTTTAGTCACAGTAGGCTGTCATGTACTGTTTGTGTTTGGTTCACTGAATCACGCATGCGCAGTATTATCGGTTCACCGCTTCTCAAATTTGATCTCAGTGTAACGTTACTGTTCTAATAACTGAATAAGAGTATATATTGGATTATTTAGAGTCAGAGGGGGTATTAGGCTTGTTAAAAAGTAAGTCGTTTGTGGGTAAAAGCGCTTACTGGAGACGCGAATTGTTTCAAATGATTCAGTTCGATTTGGTGAACTAGTTCAACCGGTTCACTTAGAAGATCCGGTTAAAAAGATTCATTCGCGATCACGATACAGAAATCAAGTCCTGGACTTTCTCACTCAAAACAACCTCATGGACAACAAACAATCTGGCTTTAAGAAAGGCCACTCAACTGAGACTGCCCTGCTCTCGGTCGTGGAGGATCTCAGACTGGCTAAAGCAGACTCTAAATCATCTGTCCTCATCTTGCTGGATTTATCAGCTGCTTTTGACACTGTAAACCACCAGATCCTGCTATCTACGCTTGAGTCACTGGGCGTTGTAGGCACTGTTATTCAATGGTTCAGATCTTACCTCTCTGACAGGTCATTCAGGGTGTCTTGGAGGGGATAGGGGTCCACCCTACAGCATCTAAACACTGGGGTACCTCAGGGCTCTGTTCTTAGGCCACTTCTCTTCTCCATCTACACGACATCTTTAGGACCAGTCATCCAGAAACATGGATTTTCCTACCACTGCTGTGCTGATGATACCCAGCTATACCTCTCTTTTCACCCTGATGATCCCTCGGTTCCAGCTCGCATCTCAGCCTGCCTGTCAGACATTTCACACTGGATGAAAGATCATCAACTTCAGCTTAACCTTGCGAAAACGGAAATGCTTGAAGTTTCTGCCAACCCGACTCTACACCATAACTTTTCAATCCAGATGGATGGGGCAACCATTACGGCATCCAAAATGGTAAAAAGCCTTGGAGTAACGATTGATGACCAACTAAACTTCTCTGACCACATTTCTAGAACTGCTCGATCTTGCAGATTCGCACTCTATAACATCAGAAAGGTCCGACCCTTCATATCTGAACAAGCAGCTCAACTTATTGTTCAAGCTCTTGTTCTCTCCAAACTGGATTATTGCAACTCTCTTCTAGCCGGGCTTCCAGCTAATTCTATCAAACCTCTTCAGCTGCTTCAGAACGCAGCAGCACGAGTGGTCTTCGATGAACCCAAAAGAGCACATGTCACTCCGCTACTCACCCGTTTGCACTGGCTGCCAGTTGCTGCTTGCATCAAATTCAAAGCTCTGATGTTTGCTTACAAAGCGACCTCTGGCTTTGCTCCTTCTTATCTGCTCTTACTTCTGCAGATTTATGTGCCCTCCAGAAACTTGCGTTCTGTGAATGAACGTCGCCTCGTGGTTCCATCCCTAAGAGGGAAGAAATCACTTTCCCGAACTCTCGCATTCAATCTGCCCAGTTGGTGGAATGAACTCCCTAACTACGTCAGAACAGCAGAGTCACTTGCTGTCTTCAAGAAACGACTAAAAACTCAACTATTTAGTCTCCATTTTCCTTCCTAATCTGTAACTGCCTCTCTGGCTATACCACTAACTGTACTCTTTCTCTCTTTTGCTTCTGCTTTTGCTTCTTAGACTTTACACACCTGAAACTTGCCTACAGCACTTGTTCACTGCTGCTCTTATAGTTGTGTAAATTGCTTCCTTGTCCTCATTTGTAAGTCGCTTTGGATAAAAGCGTCTGCTAAATGACTAAATGTAAATGTAAGAAATAAAACGCATTATTGGTCACGAATTAAAGCAATAGTTTTAAGTCTCTGTATTTAATACAGTCACCGTGCTGCTGTCATGTCCAGTCGTTGTTTTTGTCGTGGGAGCAACAGCGAGGATAACTGGAGGAGGAGCGGCTTGCTCTGGCCAATGGCAGCAGGACTACAGACTCTGTGGTGCCACACGGGTCAAACACCTGCAAAGCAAATTTGATTTACTTCTAAAAGGCTTAGTAAGATTATGTATTAAATACATTTACAAAGTCGAAAACGAAGGAGGTTTTTGCTATAATTTTAGTTAGTTTCAGTTAGTCTTGTATGAACACAATACAGTTTCAGTTAGTTCTAGTTTTTTTAAAAAAAATAAAAATTAATTTTTATTTCAGTTAACGACAATTCTTTAACATTTTAGTTTTCGTTTTTTCGTTTGTTTTCGTTAACCATATTAACTTTGTTGCGCACTTGCTGAAACCTTCAACAAAGTAGTAATTTTTTTGCAGATGGCAAGCACAATGGTGTGGGGTTGCACGGTTTACCAGTACTATGGTAGTATTGTGATACTATGGCTCCAAAATACTGCCGGTGCCACTGTAGTTTGTAAACGGTAGTATCGTCATTAGCGGTCTATCTACAATAAGTATTGTCCATTTTACATATAGACCATTTTATTTGAATAGTCTGTGGATCCCTTTAAGGTTGCAAACTGTATAATTCATGCCTTTTATGGTAGTCTATTGCACAGCCTATTTGTATCTTTATTTTAATGTTTTTTTTTTTTTGGTCAGTTTTCTACAAAATAAACAAAAAGAACGAATACATTTTAGAGAAAGTGACGTGCAAATACTTTATTCAATATTAAGGAAATCATTAATTAAATTCAAGTAGGCCTATTATAACATGTAAAATAGTATTTCTGACAACTTTATTTAATGGATTTGAGTTATGAATTACAGTATCGCAATACTACTTGGTATCGCAATACTTCAGCTTGTATAGTATCTTATTATAATTTAATGGTATCATGACAACCCTACAATGGTACTATCTAAAGAGTAATCTAACCTTGTTACAGATAGGACATTAGTGGTTTTGTAAATTATGCCATAAGTTATTGATGATAATAATGATTGTTATTGTAAGTGTCTATTACCTCATTATTTTACCCTGCTTCAGTATTATTTAATCACAGATGCAAACCTGTCCCATCTCATTTGTGACCTCACTTATCCTCTGTGCAGGTCCAGTCTTCAGTGGCTGTGGGCACACCAGACTACATCTCTCCAGAGATCCTGCAGGCCATGGAGGACGGCATGGGGAAATACGGGCCGGAGTGTGACTGGTGGTCTCTGGGCGTCTGCATGTATGAGATGCTGTATGGCGAGACACCCTTTTACGCTGAATCCCTGGTGGAGACCTATGGAAAGATCATGAACCACGAGGTGCGATCATTGTGTATTTTTGGTTTCACCCAGTTTAAACATTCCCCACCACTGACCCATATTTGAGTCTAGGGAAATGGACATTTTTCATTGTAGGAAAAGCATGAGCTGCTGTGAATCCGATTAAAATATTTATTTATAGGCAATAAAAATAAAGCTTAAGCTAATTATCATGACAAATAGCATCCCGCGTGGAACTCTGTTGGGACATATAACATGGCTCATAAAATCTGGACTGCCCTAATTTTTATCAGGACACCTGGCCACCCCTAAACCACCACAGTTTTTCCTATTGGTCCGTGGTTTGTTTCTTTTAAAAGGGATAGATCATGCCCCTTTACAAGAAATGCAAATCTGATGTCTCCAGAATGTGTCTGTGAAGTTTCAGCCTAAAAAGCCCCACATATCACATATTAAAGCTTGTCAAAGTTGCCCCTTATTGGGTGTAAGTGGTTGTATGTCCTTTTAAATGCAAATTAGCATCTGATCAAGAAGGTGGAGCTATTCTTATACAAAAAATAAATAAAAATTATGAAGCCAAAATGTAATAAATTACATGTTGAACATTAACATTGACATTGACAATGGCGATGAGACTGAGGAAGAGTTTACAATCTTTAAACAGCACCAGGATGTTTTTGAATGGTTAGTGGATAACTTTATGGAGTTGTTGTGGAGTAAATTTGATTTAGCTCACCTAACGTGTTGCTGCTCTGTTCCAATGTGTTAGCCTCTGCAAATAAACACTATTAAACAAATCTACTATTAGAAAAAAAAACCCCATAAAGTCCATCACATGACTATACAGTACTATATATACAACCCATTTTGAAAATTAATATTTTATACATTTCTCAGTATATATACGCAATGTATTTTGGTGCATTTAAACAAAACAGATTTATTAACAGATATATTTATTAAAATAATATTTTAGTCACATATTTAGAAACTGAAATATAATACCAGCTAAATTTCAAGCTAAATATCGACAAAACCATTACAAACAACAATACTTCTGTACTAGTTTTTGGACCGTTACTGTAATTTATTTTGTTAGATAAGCCCCAGAGTTGGCTTCAGTACTGACTAATCTAATGTATATGCACAAATATAATATTGTATAGCTTCCTATTAAAAATATGAATTTTAAAGATAGATTTGTGAGGGGTGTACTTGTATATGCTGAGCACTATAGTGATATGAATATAATTTCACCAGAAATAAAGAAATCATTAATTAGCATTGATTAGGGTGAATTTCCAAGGGTGTGAATCATTAATAAGAAATAATAAACAAATTTCAAGCGAAAAATAATTACGATAGCGCAGCGAAAAAAGCAAAATCAACTATGCTTTATGGTTTTCTGGAGAGTCAAACAGTATTCTGGTATGTAAATTGAATAATGATATGTCAAATAACACTGTAGTCTTCATTGTATTAATTCAGTAAAATAATTCCTCATTAAAGATACAAATGTATTTTTTTTGCGCGCGAATGCTTCAAGCGCTGCTGAAATGCCTTGCAAATGATAAACTTTGACTAGTTATGTTTATACTTTACAATGCACATCTCAACTGTTGTGGTGATGAACTATTATTCAACTCAACATTGCATATCCTAAGATGTGACTTGCGGACACACACATTGCGTTATTGATGCCAAAATGATATATTGTGCAGTCCTACCTCTCGGACAGTATGCTCGGGCATTCTGTTTGAATGGGGAAACATCAAATTCTCCAAAACTGCTTGCCAAGCTCATGATTACATTACATATTAAGCATCACCAAGAAAATTAAACAACAACTGTCTATTAGTTTAATTTCTAAATGCTTGAATCACACAAAATAAGCAGAAACTCACATCTGGTCTGAGCCCCTCCCCCAGAGAATCATCACTCTATATTGATCGATGATTGGCTCCCGTACAGGAAGGCAGGGCTTTATTTGCTATATTATACGTTTCACTTTTCCCCATTCAAAACCATATGAGTGACATGTCTTGCATATTCTATAGTCTGTTGGTGAATTAACTTCAACCTTAAGATCAGTTGACTTTACAAGCCATTTCAACTTGCGTTAAGTAAACAGACTTAAAACTTCAAGTTAACATTTGTTAAATGTTAAACTCATAATGTTATGAGTTTAATGTTAAACTCAAACATTAATTTGAAACCTTATTAACATGTATTTTCTCATGACTTTTTGATAATATTGTTTTTTACAGTGCATATTTATGTTCAAACAAATAAAAGAGAATTTTGCATAATAGCCAAAGTGAAAACTCTGTACAAAATGTTGAAGTGGTCTAATTGGGTCTATTTAGGAGCGTTTCCAGTTCCCTTCCCACATCACTGATGTATCAGAGGATGCTAAAGACCTGATCCAGAGGCTGATCTGCAGCCGAGAGCGCCGGCTAGGTCAACATGGCATCGAGGAGTTCAGAAAGCACGCCTTTTTCTCTGGCATCGACTGGAAGAACATCCGCTACATGGAGGCACCGTACATCCCTGACGTCAGCTCTCCATCAGACACCTCCAACTTTGATGTAGATGATGACGTGCTGAAAAATCCGGTGGGTTTTGTCAAACTTTTGTCAAACTTTCTGCTCACATTTTCAGGTTTGACTCTTGACTTCCTTTTCCTCTCTGCAGGACATTGCTCCTCCAGTATCTCACACGGGTTTCACCGGGCAGCACTTGCCCTTTGTGGGCTTCACCTACACCACAGAGAGCTGTTTCTCAGACCGTGGCAGCATGAGGGGTGTGGCACTGTCTGATGGGGGCACCGGGGAGGATCTCCAGGATGGGGGCCTGCAGGTGGAGGCTTTTGAGAAGAGGATTCGCTGCCTGGAGCAAGAGAAACTGGAGCTCAACCGTAAGCTGCAAGGTATAAAAAAAACTCCTAACATCTTAGAAAAATATTATCAGGGTTTCCACTCTTAAAAGTACTTGAATTTCAGACATATGGATTCAAGGCCTGGAAATTACTTAAAAACAAACATAGGTATTCAAAAGTGTTTGAATTAAATTTGAAATTAAATTGGTTTGTGTTTTTATTTCAACAATTGTACTCAGTTGTCAAATACTGAAGGAAAAATCTTAAATTTAAATCTTGTACCATATCACTGACAAATAATGCACATTTCATCAATATTTAAGAAACGGCAATTAAAAAATACCAGTATTGGATTCAGCAAATTATATTAAAGTTCTTTGAACATGACTTTTTAAAGCGGGCAAACCCCAGCGTCATGTATGACAAATTCTGTCAATCAATGAAATGGAAAAACATGTTGTGTGTTAATGGTCTCTTATCCGGTCATGACCTGCCTTCATATAAATGATTGAAGCATAAAAGTATTCGAGTGAACTGTCACTTTAAGCTCATGTTATTCAATTTTGAGGTGTTAATAGTTTTCTTGTTAAATTTATAAGTGCATCAGTGAAATTTATTTATAATATGGAATACCTACTTGCTCTACACATTTTTCTCAGAATCCACTCAGGCTGTTCAGTCTCTCCATGGCTCTGGTCGAGGAGCCGGCACACTCGGACGCGATAAAGAGATTAAAAAACTCAATGAGGAAATCGATCGGCTTAAAAAGAAACTGGCAGGTAATGGGTCTCTTGTCATTATCACTGGATATCTGATATGATCTGAAGTCGATTATTAGGAGTCATGTCAAAGCACCATGCACAAGCTTGCATTATAGTGTACTGTGACCACACTTTCATACAGTTCTGATAGGAATATTAGGATCAGTCCATGCTGCTTCCACTTTTCACAGTTTCTTAATTTAATTTGGCTATGCGTTTGTATCAGTCTCATTCACTCTGCCTGTCTCTTCAGACTCTGATAGGCTGGAGCACCAGCTCGAGGAGGCAGTGACTCTTCGACAGGACTTTGAAAGTTCCTCCACCAAACTAAAAGCCCTGGACAAGCAAGTCAAAGCCCTCAAGCTGGAGAAAGAGGATATTCATAAGGTACGAGTGGCTCGAGAGTTGAATCAACAGCCAAGAAGGATACATGTTGGTTTTACTGTGTCTAATGGCCTGTTTCCACTGAGTGGTACTGTATGGGTTGGTACAGGTCACCTTTATCAGGCTTGCTTTTCCACTGCCAAAAGGGTACCAATGGTGGGCGTGGTGTACAACAGAAAGTTTCAGTCAATGTCATTCTCACCCGAGGAAATGTCAAAGTAAAGCTGTACTGGTCGTTCACTTCTCACAAAACAAATGCTTTATACTCATAAATACTTGTGTATAAATGTTCATTACTAATCTTTCTATGAACATGATTTGATTATAGCTGCAGATCAATGACAGTGCAAAATAGCCGACTGTGACATTGCAATTCTATAAAAAAAATAAAATAAATGCAACATATATGAACACATACAGACCCTTACAGTCTCCGATATGTTACCAATTACAGAAAAACTACACACAGC
Source organism: Danio aesculapii (assembly GCF_903798145.1). Taxonomy (NCBI): domain Eukaryota; kingdom Metazoa; phylum Chordata; class Actinopteri; order Cypriniformes; family Danionidae; genus Danio; species Danio aesculapii. The sequence continues at coordinate 11,931,778 of NC_079454.1, forward strand.
ATACATTTAGTCCATATTTGGCTTCAAAAACAACATTCAACATATAGCCCACAGTCAGAGCAAACCTCTCATCTGTATCTTTAATCTACACCAGCACACGTAACCTCTGATAGAAAGTAATTCCGTCATTCCGAGTTCATAATAGTCCAAAAGGTGATGGTAATAGTTAAACATGGCAGTTTGTTTTTTTTAGGTTGCTTTTTAGGTTTGCTCCTTTGTTTTACCGCGCTTAACCCTCGCATTTGTCCGTTTCTGAAAGGATGTGAGCCGCACTTCAATAATCACGTGCACGTTATTATCATCATCTCAAGAAGTTTGTTATTTCAAATATAGATGCGCAGCGAGTGCATGCGACCTCCCTGGAAAAAGAGAAACCGCTTTAGACGACCTCATAAAACAATAGCAGGACACGGCAGGTTTTGTTCTTCTTGGCTTTGTGGCTGTGCATCAAGACGACCACAAGGTTTGTTTGAAGTCTGGTCGATCATGGCTCGTTATTATATAGTATTACGATATAATGTCTCGGCTGTGTATTTAAAAATGGTGCTTTCTTTGTTTTCATTCTCCTGGCTTGTGTACGTGCTAGTGGCGCTTCTCTGTAAACCAATAGCATTCAGCTGGACATCTAGCTCCGCCTTTTGGTACCCTTGTGTCAAGCTAAGTATCCTTTGGAAAGGGTACCCAAAAAGTGGTTTGGTACGGTTCGCTTTTCAGTACCTTTTGACAGTGGAAAAGGCCATAAAAACGTACTGAACCGTATCATACCACTCAGTGGAAACGGGCCTAGAGAATTGCTGCAAATTAAGCCCCCTTACATTTGATCAGATTAGTTTCCCATTCCACTGTCATTTAGGGGCTGTTGAATCAGTTTGAATTATTTTCTATTTTTGGATTAAATTTTTCGTTTTGATTTTGAGTTTTTAGTATTTTTGTTTATGTATTTTTTTTTTTATAAATGAAATGAAATGAAAATGAGAAGTATTTCATTAGCATCTAGATGAAATACTGTAACAGTTTTCATGTATTGTATTTGTTCTATCTACTATTTATTCTATTTCTTTATTATTTTGTTAGTATTTTATAACCTTGGTTCTGCTTCCCAATCCCAATCCATAGTAAAATATTCCATAACCTTGAACGACAAATATTGCATGGGGAAATAAATGCAATTATTGGCAAATTATAAGATGCATTTAATCTTGTAATAGATAATTTTTGTTGTTGTTTGTTAATTTTAATTATTGTTATTAACTATATCTCACAATTCTTGAAGAAGATATAGACAAAACAAACAAACATATTTTTTCTTTAGGTTAATTATAAATATACCGTTTTACCGCTTAAACAACAAAATCTGCATTTGAAATTATTATTATTATTATGTTAAGTCGAGCTTTATTGTCATTCTGCTACATGTGTAGACATACAGAGAAATGAAATGTCTTGTCTCGCATGACAACAGTGCTACATAAATTAGTCATAAATACGAACACAACACTGGACATAAGAGCCATTTAAAAACCTATGCATAACTAACATATACTATAAAAGTGTGGCTTAAGTAAATAGTGAAGTAAAATATAAAAATAAAAGTAAAATAGAGTAGATAATATTACTGTTGATTTATGTTTTTGTCATGTAGCTGCTTGTGCTTCTTAATATCTAAGTAACTCAGCTTGGTAAATTAAGTTTGTTTACTCAATTATTTAATTATTTATTATTAACCATTCTGTTTTGATCACTGAAATTAGATGTATTTTTAAAAAAATTAAACATTAAAGCATTCCGAATAACAACAGGTTATTAGTTCTCAACTGTGTTTTGATGATAATGAGTTGTAATAATCTCTTAAATGGTTTCAGATTGAGTGTCGTCACGTGCTTTAAGTATATCATCCAGCTGCATTCCTCGTGCTGAAGATTACATGTCCTGCTCAGCTTTATTCAATCAGGATGCTCATAAACACTGGGCCCCTTAATCAAGATTAATGTCATCATGCCCCTAACACAGGCCAGGTCAAAACTCTCACCACGCATCACATTTTCACCTAATCGCATTTGTTGTGCTGGTTCCACTTGACCCAGGGTCCCAATTGGCTCATACCAGTCAAATCGCTGCATAGCCGGTGTGTATGACAATCTTTCAAGCCTGTTTTTTAGTCAATGAACACTTCCTGTAAGATCTTTTTACGTGTGCAGCTTACAAGCGTGTCCCGTTCTTTCAGCGCACAACTCCCAATTCTCTAGATGATTTCTATTTCTCACTCAGCCTCTTTTTCATTACTTTCTCTCCAGGCGCAGCTGCTCTTTCTTCTTCTCTTCTCTCACACACTCGTCCGCTAACGTTTTTCACCCGTTTCTCTCGTTCAAAGCAACTGGTGGAGTCTCTGGACCGCCTGAAGTCTCAGACCAAGGAGCTGAAGGACGCGCACCAGCAGAGGAAGCTGGCCATGCAGGAGTTCTCTGAGGTGAACGAGCGCATGGCCGAACTGCTCTCCCAGAAGCAGCGTCTGTCGCGCCAGCTGCGGGACAAGGAGGAGGAGATGGAGGTGGTGATGCAGAAGATCGACGCCATGCGCCAAGACATCCGCAAAACCGAGAAGGCCCGCAAGGAGGTGAGCAGCATGATTAAATGGGGTCACATGCCCTCTCTTGTAATGTTACGAGGGTTTTGGATCTAAATGGAGACGAATTGGCAAGAGCTTTCAATCGGGAAGATGGATTTGCAGTATACGTGTCATCTTGATATTTCAGACCAGTACTAATATTAATACTCAGCGCCATCATGTTAAAGGTATCCTTCTCATAGAAATGGAAATTTACTCGTCATTTACTCAGTCTTTACTTATTTGAAACTTTGAAATTTGACTTTATTTCTTCTGTTGAACACAAAATAGGTTATTTTAAAGAAAGCTGGAAATCTGTAACCATTGACATCGCTAGTATATGCTATGGAAGTTGATGGTTACAGGTTTTTAGCTTTCTTTAAAAATTCCTTTTTTGTTCAATGGAAGAAAAACGCATCATAAATGTTTGAAAGCACACTTTTTAATTTGAGGCAAAGGTGATATAATACATTCATAAATGCACATTAATGTTCATGTTTTTTAAAAATCAAGAAATTAAAAACTTTCAAGGATTTACGATTATGATGACCGTTAAACGTGTCATAACAGTCTTGTAAAAAGGGTCCATAGAGGAGAATGCGAACAGCGAGGGAGAAGGAGATGCAATGAGCACATATAAAAATGTATGGTATTTAATTGTTTTCAAAGGTAAAAGTAGTGTGCGGGTCTTTTTAAGTCTGGATCATCAATGGTCACTGTTTTGATTGGCTAATGCATTTTCATAGATAGATAAGATAGTATTAATTGCACATTTTTACATTTAAAGTGATTTTTGAATCATTATTAATCTAAAAACCATCAATCACAGACAAAGCACAGTACTTCCTACACATGAACTTTACTTGGGCAGGCCGCCCCCGGTATATTAAAGGCTGCCCAAGTAAATGGTGACATTTATTTATTTTACTATTATCATCCACGTTTTTCAAACAACGTTTTTCCCTATTGAACACAATATATTACGTTTTAGGAAACATTTCTAATATTTTGAAAGGGTAAACATGTCAGGCTACATAATTAAAATAAACTGTTGACTTCTACTATCTTCATTAGCTTCAAAAACACAGATTTTCTTACAACACTTATAAAAACACTTTACATATACCTTAGAAACAGTATAACAAAACATTTTTGAGGTATTAATACCTTGACTTTTCTAAAACCTTAAAACCGGTTATCGTCCCATGCCTAGTCATGTCAACACTCCTGCCAATCTCACATGCTCTGCAGAGACCCATAGGACCCACAGAGTTCCTTTTTGGGACTTAAAAATGCGTCCATTCGGGGTTTCTAAATCTCTTAAAATGTCTGGGATTTAGCTATTGGTTACGCTTTCTAAAGTCGTCGTTAATTGTATTTGTTTTTATTTTATTTTAAGCCTTTCGCTTGGCTTCGCAGCTGACAGCGCGTGCACAGCCGCAAGAGCGAGAGAAACAAGTAATTCATTCTTTGATCCAACTGACTCGGTTAAACTTTTATATACACTCAGAGAGGACGAAATGACATCTAAACTGGCAGCAAAATATTTGGACACCGTTAGAAATTGTTAATCAACTTAAATTTTTTTGCCTGTTTTTATTCCTTTGTCATTTATTTCTCATTTGCTGTAAATATTATTTTATTTGAAGATGTTGATATATTTTATACATATAGATTAGGGCTGTGTGACAAACAGTATGTCGGTAATATGGGAATATTTTGGTTTCAAAGTCACAGACACTGAACAAAAACAGGTCATTTGTAAGAGCAGTCGCAGAATTGTTGCCACAGCATGAGGAAATACAGCAACCAGCACCTAAAAAAGCACCACAGACGGCTATATGGGGAGTGTCTTGCTAAAAGTTAACTAAAAATATTGCCAGTGACACTCAATCTAGTAGCTAGTAACAGCAAAAGTACCATTTCAGAGTTGTTTGCAGCTGTTACACCACATGAAAAACATCATGAAGGCACTTGGAGATAACTAACGCCATAACTCACTACTGTTTGCTCTAGAGAACAATTAGTATTTAATTTCTGAATATTTATAAACAAATTTGAGTAAAAATTGGAGTACTTGCTGCATTTTGGCAGTAAGAAGCTACGATGCAGAATATTGAGCTGAAGCTTGACTTCACAATTAAATCGCAAATCAAATCGAAATCGCAATATCTTTTTTTAAAAAAATGCAATCAGATATTTTCCCCAAATCACACAGCCCTAATATGGATTTTACCTGCCAGTGGGTGCACATGGCTCCTGAATAGAATAAAAGTAAAACAAATAGTGGATTTCTTTTTTTGTTTTAACAGTCTTTTTTAAACCTCAACCCATTGAAAAGAAACAGTGTACAGTGTTTACTCTAGGATTTTTTTCCAGCTGTGGCGGCAGCCTTTTACACAGATTCATCAACTACCTGTGGTGTTATTTCAATGACAAATGTCGTGAGCGCAGTATTACAAGTCGAGATCGCATTTATGTAATACAAGCATGTGAATCTCTCTGCTTGCGCACCGATATCCTCTGTTCGTGCATAAAACTTCTTGCACGCCCTCAAATATACACTGCTCAAGTGCAGATCTTCTTGCTGCTGAAGTGCGATTTAGTGCGTTTATGTTCTGAAGTAAAGTGAAACGGCTATAAACTCCAGCAAGATGAAGTCATTGCAAGCAAAACCATAAACCTTTATCTATAAATAAAGTATATTTATATAAACTGTGTTCATCCTGAAAGCTATGTCGTGTTTGCAAGCCTCCTGCATCACGCACCTGTCAGTCAGTCAGCATGTCACCTTAAAGGGTTAAACAAATAACGCACAGCACTACTACGGTTACAGAAAAGTTTGCGCTGTTTTAATTCAGTTAACTTTTAATACATTTTGGTGCGATTAACCCGCTATTAAAACACCGACTGAATGATTTGAATGAAAAGCTGTAATGTAGCCGTGGCGGGATCAATTTTGGTGTGGTGCCCCGCCACGGAAGAATGAATGTAGTGGAAACCATAGTGTATAACACTGTCATAACAAATAAAATATTGTTAAAAGTCACTTTTTTCTCGCATGAGGTAACCATGTGCTGTGGGTAAAAGGTGTGTTTCTATCTGGACACCACCGCAAGTGTATTTTTAAACCTGTGGGAAGCACTGAAGCATTTAAAAATTACTGCTGATGCAGCTTTTGTCAGATCCAGTACAATGGTCTGCAATGATTAAACAGGGCCTTATGCCCTTAATTTAATATCATGACTATTTTGAATCAAAATGGAGATGTATTAGTGGCTTTCAGTTGGAAAGATGTGTTCACCCTATACGTGTCATCTTGGAATTTCAAAGCGGGTGTTTAATACGCCACGTCATCATGTTAACACCCTCGGGTCTGACAGAGGGCACAGATGAAAACGAGGCCCAGGCACATTTTTGAAGTTCATCAGTCACGCTCAAAAAGAGAGACTAGCTTAACAGCTCCAGATCTCCCTAGACGACTGCAGGAATGTCTTCACGCCCCGTCCAGCCCCCGTCCCTTCCCTGCAGACCAGGCTGACGGACCCCATGACCTCCTCTGGACCTCAGTGGCTAACTCGAGCCAGATGGACGATACTGACCGCGATTCAGACCCACTGCTGACTGCAGCTGGATCCAGACCTTCCCCCATTTATACACACACTTTTTTCCTTTCTTTTATGTTTCTTTGGCGTTAGGCGGAAATGTCTTGGGGCGAATGAATTTTGTGAAGTCTTCATATGTCAGGGAAACTTGAAATGTTTCAGAGACGTGTGCAGTTGAAATTAGGTCATGGGCTTTGAAGGATGTCTTAAGTTCTGTATCTTCTTTTTTTTTTTATATATATATATTGATTGTTTTTCTTATGTGTGTGTGTGTGTGTGTGTGTGTACGTGACAGCTGGAGTCTCAGCTGGAGGATGCGCGTGCCGAAGCCTCTAAGGAGCGTAAACTTCGCGAGCACAGTGAGGTTTACTCAAAACAACTGGAGAGTGAACTGGAGACACTCAAGGTTAGAAGACACTCATTCATACACTGCTTCAATACTGTTCAGACTTGTTAATGAGGTTATATCACTACTTTTCTTTTATAAGCTAATGTCTGCATCCTAAGTGGTTTTGAGGGAGAAATACAATTCCTAATGTTAATAAGTTGTCACAAAATTTGAATTTGTAACCCAGTTTTGTGCAGGAATGTCAGATAGAATGTAATAATTTCAGGTTATGGTATTTTACTACAAATGTCACAAGATGAAAAATACTCTTAATCAGGAGTGCACAGACTTTTTCTTATAGAGTGCTGTTGGCCAAATATACAGTTGAAGTCAGAATTATTAGCCCTCCTGTTTATTTTATTACCCAATTTCTATTTATCGGAGAGAAGATTTTGTCAACACATTTCTAAACATAATAGTTTTAATACCTCATTTCTAATAACTGATTTATTTTATCTTTGCCATGATGACAGGAAATAATATTTGACTAGATATTCTTCAAGACACTTCTATACAGCTTAAAGTGACATTTAAAGGCTTAACTCCGTTAACTAGGCAGGTTAGGGTAATTAGGCAAGTTATTGTATAGCGGTGGTTTGTTCTGTAGACTATTGAAAAAAATAGCTTAAAGGGACTAATAATATTGTCCTTAAAATGGGTTCATACAAATTAAAATCTGCTTTTATTCTAGCCAAAATAAAACAAACAAGACTTTCTCCAGAAGAAAAAATATTATCAGACATACTGTGAAAATTTCCTTGCTCTGTTAAACATCATTTAGGAAATATTTTAAAAAGTAGAAAAAATTCAAAGGGGGGTTTCAACTGTATATCAAACTGTATTTATTAAATTTGCTATGTTTATTAAATGAAGTCCAGTGCTGAATACACTAGTCGAGTTGCTCCGGCCTTTACCTTGATTTGCTTGCAGATGTCCTCTATATTTTAAGTGACAGTATTTACATTTTAAAAGTCTGATTTATTTAAATTTAATTAAATTATTTAAGTTCAGTTGGCTTTTTTGTAGCTCAACAATAAAACAAAGAAACAAAAGGCTACGTTAAATTCGAAATGACGATCTTTGTTAAAGGCATTCGCCCCAACTACCTTAACATCATTCTCCCTCTTTTCATATGGGATGGTGGGCCAAATCAAAGGTTACCATGGGCCAATTTTGGCCAGCGGACCCTACTTTGGGCTTCTCTGCTCTTAATGAACAACAGAAATGGTATAAATAAAGATTGTTTATTTTTGGAATAAAAGAATGAATTACTATTTTTGGTTAGCAAAGTTTTTAACAAAGTATATCACACCTGTATAAGTTACACTGGATAAAAATAGAATAGTTAATTTGCATTTGTGCGTTAATCATATTTTTATCTATGCATTCATAAATAATGTAAATAGGCTACTATCTGTCCAGAAAAAAAGAACGAAAGAAAGAAAGAACGAAAGAAAGAAAGGTTTATTTTATTAATAGAAAGTTCAAGCATTTTTCTCAAGGCAGAAGCTAAGTTGCATTATAAATGATTTTACTATAACTTTTGCTCAATTTAACATGCAAGGCAAGTTTATTGATATACACAATGACAATTCAAAGTGCTTTACGGAAACAAGAATAAAAGAAACAAAATACAAGTATAAGAAATTAAACAATTAAAAACAGATTAAAATGTGTTATACAGTTACTAAAAACCATCAGACCCCAGATATTTGTATGGTAATGTCCATATGGTGCAGAAATATTGCACTTAACAAGAATACCAAATTATGTTTTTTTTATTCTCCTGATTTATTTTATCTTCTTTTGTGTCTTCAACACTGTTAACCTCACACAGCACCTTAGTTTCCCTCCCGTCTTTCCTTGCGTAGGATATCCTGTGGGGTTATTTTTAGTAGGATGTTCCTGCTTTGTTTTATGTGTTTTCCATCTGCATGAAAGTCAAGAAGACTCGCTCTCTCTTTTGCACTTCTCTTCCTCTGTACTCCATTGTTATCTGTCTGTTAGTATATGGTAGTAGGGCGGTTATTAATAATAATGCAGTTGGTTATCTTTGGTGATGAACCAATCCGATTGCACAGTTTTTCTTAAGCAGCTTGGCATATATATGACAGGCTTCTCCCAAAAGATAAGACTATGTCAGCATTAAGGATTTTTTTTCTCAGATTTATTAACCTTTGAACAAAAAGTGGCAGTCAGAATTTTCCAGGGGTATGAGTAATTTGGGTATAGACTGTATAGGTTTTTATTAAATAATTTATTGTATATTGATAGTATAATTTATTAAACGATCTCGATCAAAGATAAAAAACGTAATAATAATAATAAGGTAATATTATTAATAATAAGGTAATAATAAGGTAAAAACATAATGATTTGGCTCGCCTTATCTTTGTGAAATTATTAAAGACATAAACACACATGAACTTTTCTGAAGACAATGGGTTTCTCCTTTATAGATACTTTAACCCTATACCTACCTCACAAAGAAAAAAAATGTTTGCATTGCATTTCTTAACTCCTAACGTCGCTAGTTAATACACTCAATGCATTTTTTTTTAACATCCCATAATTTCTAAAATATCAGCCTCTACCAAATGGTTGCTATGTCGGTTTATGGTAAAAGTACTGGCGTAAGACCAATTTATTTAACAACATAATCCAAATAAAACATTTCTGAATACTTTTACATATTTTGAAGTATGCCATAAAATATTTCAGATTCTCAATTAACAGGATGATTTTTTTATTTTAAATTTTTTTCACATGTGTTTGTTCAGGGCTTTACAAGCAGAGGAAGATCCATTTTAACTTCTTATGTATCAAACATGCTCTCCAAACTTAGACATTGAATTATTCTCCAATCATTTGCATGTTTCCAAATCGCATTGTTAGTCATTTTTCTTACCAAATTTATCTATTATTTTCTGTGAAGCTGTTTCTGACCATAACATGTCCACACTAAATTGTTATAAGAGATTTGATTAAGGGATTATATGCAACATCTTTTATTTATTCTCTTAGGTAAGGCCAGATCTCCACTTAAGTATCACACTTAAGAGGGAAAATGTGCTTTATGCAATGTTTAAGTTATATGAAGCTTGAAGCATCAGAATCAGTATCGGCCGATCACTATGACGAGGAATAGGTACTCCGTTTCAATTTAAGTTTATTTATATAGTGCTTTTACAATGTAGATTGTGTCAAAGGCGCTTAACATAGAAGTTCTAGTAAAGTATCGGCTCGAAAAATCCTGATCAGAGCATCCCTAGTCATATCCGTTCAATCTTTCTAGTTCAACATATCTCCTCTTACACATTTTAAAGTATAAAATGTTTGCAGTGCGGTTTATATGCAAGTCCAGAATAAAAAAAGGCTGAATTACAGGGAAAAACCCATCCAAATCTGTTTTGTGACTGTTCGTTTGGTGCATCTCTAGATTTATTTGAGCACATGTATAATTGCTGCGGTCTCAGGATTGTTTGTTTGTGTTTTAAGGTGAAGCAGGGCACGGGTCGCGCCTCAAGCCTTGGTGCAGAGACTCAGCAGGAGCTCACCAAGCTCAAGTCTGAGCTGGATAAGAAAGTGCTGTTCTACGAGGAAGAGCTGGTGAGACGTGACACCAGTCACACTACAGAGATGAAGAACCTGAGGAAAGAGCTCCAGGACTCTGAGGGTCAGCAGCTCTCGCTGCACAAAGAGCTGATGGTGCTTAAAGACAAACTGGAAAAGGCCAAGAGAGAACGGTAATATGAGCTGCTGTCTGGGTTGTGGGTTAGTGCAAGTTGATTAGCTTTTTAACTAATGTAATATATTGGTCATGCTTATTATTTAGCTGATATATAATTTATTTATGAGTTTATGAAGGTCAGCACTTGCCTAATTGTGCTGTTTACAATGTTCATATAAACTTTAAATGTGGACTTTTATTAACTGTAAATAAATACACTGTACATAAGATTTGGGGTCTTTAAAGTTTTGTTCAGTGTATTAGTGATGTAATAACAAACTGTTATAACAGTTTTTTTTTATTAGTGTTTTTACATAATGTGTGTATTTTATTTATTTATTTATATATATATATATATATATATATATATATATATATATATATATATATATATAGACATAGACAAAACAAACTTTTATTTTAGATGCGATTAAACACAATTACTTTTGACCTAGCACTAATTTTTATGTGTTTTTAAAATGTCATATATATCACAACTTAATGAAGCCAAGCTTTTGAATTAAAACTGAATTATAATGGTCCATGAGAATCTTTCCATTTGAATCTGGAGCTTTTACAATGTTACAAAAAATTTGATAATGCGAAAGAGATGCTCAGGTTAGTTTTTCAGAAACTGTTTCGTTTTTTCTAAAGGAATGAAAATGAACAAATATTCAGATTTTCAACTGCAAATCAATTTTCCTAATATATAACCACCTTATCATTTAAAAAAATTATAATTTGGTATATATATAGACCATTTTGAGGGATGTAAACAATAACAATTGTCCAAACTTATTTCCTGTTTTAAATTGTTCATTTCTATATATTCCGAGAATCCTGAAAGGTCCACATATCGATAAATAATGTTACGACAGCTGTTTTAATGTTTTAATGTTAGGATACATTCAATTACCACTTGTTACAGTTATTAAAGTAGACAACAAGCAGGAAATGTTCATGGGCCAGTGAGATCACCACATTGAAATGGTCTATAGAGCACCTTTAGGTGTCCAAAAAACGGTGAGATTGAAGAGGATATATTAGTTTGACAAAAACCTTTGTGAAATGTATTTTTGCTTTCTCAGACACTGCAGACATTTTTGGAGTGCAATTTTATTAATAAAGGCGGATATGAAATCTTTTTGATGTATGTAATCATTGCAGCATAAAAGGTTTTTCACATTTCTTTAATCTAAATCTGTTTCATTAACAATGAATTCACTCGTTTAATCAATTTAGCTTGTTTTTTAAAGTCAGTAAAATAAAGTTTTATTGTTCGAAAATGTATACTTTTTTGAATAATTAGAAAATCTTAAATACGAAACAGCACTTCTCAATACTTGCTTTAAGCAAATACAGTATGGATTTCAGATGTTTTTGTGTGGTTTAAATACATACTGCATGCTCAAATGAACCAAAAACACTGCTCACATATGTAATATTTTACAGACAGAACCTCAATCAATAACTTTGATTTTTAAATCTGTATTGTAATCAGCAATAATCTTAAGTCGACCACTCATCCCCTCCCATTTCTGTACCCACAGGCAAACTGAGATAGACGAGGCCATACGTGCCCTAAAGGAGAAGTATGAACGTGAACGCAACCTTTTGGGCGAAGACAACCGCAAACTCACTGCAGAAACAGACCGGGTAAGACACCGTATTTCAAGCCACATCGAATAGTCTATTAGAGTAACACTCAGTCTTTGACATTGATCCTGGAATCTCCTCCCCTGCAGCTCTGCAATTTTGTGGACAGGCTGACTGCTCAAAACAGGCAGCTGGAGGACGAGCTTCAGGATCTGGCATCGAAGAAGGAGAGCGTAGCACACTGGGAAGCACAGATCGCTGAGATTATCCAGTGGTAAGATCAGCTTAGTCTTTACACAGTTCAAGAGACATTTGTAGCCAGAATAAAGTATCTAAATTCAAAACCTACATGAAAGAGTTGCTGGTGATGAAAGCAGACTGTGCTGTTGCCTTTAGTTCTTTGTCAAGTTGAACATACCGGAAAAGCTACACACAATGGCCAACTAGCACATATGTTTTGCAGCACGTTTATCAGCTAGGGCTGGATGATTTTATTTATTTATTTATTTATTTTAGATTTTATTGATTCGGATGTGAGGTTTTGCCATGATTGTATTTATTTTCATGATTGTATGTAGGGCAGCATAATATATCGTTTCAGCATCTATATCGCAATGTGTGCATTTGCAATAGTCACATCGCAGTATCTGCAATGTTGAGCTGGGATTGTTCAGCAATGAAGAATATACAGTGTTATTTTACTTTACATTTGATTATTTCATTACTGTACCTGAATATCTGACTACTGTTTGACTCTCCAAAAAACCATAAAGCACTGCTTATTACATTTTTATCTTTGCTCTACTTTGTTTGCAGTTTATTTGATTCAGTCCGCTACAAAATTATCCCAATCAATCTAAATGAATGATTTAATTCAAAATAGAGCTATTCAAGCCTTCTGCTGAAACTGTATTCATATTGCAATATACAGTTAAAGTCAGAATTATTAGCCCCCCTGTTTATTTTTTTTCTCCAATTTCTGTTTAATGGAGAGCAGATTTTTTTCCAACACATTTCTAAACATAATAGTTTTAATAACTCATTTCTAATAACCAATTTATTTTATCTTTGCCATGATGACAGTAAATAATGTTTGACTAGATATTTCTCACTTTTATACAGCTTATACAGCACTTTCATGACATTTAGAGGCTTAACTAGGTTAATTAGGTTAACTAGGCAGGTTAGGGTAACTAGGCAAGTTATTGTATAACGATGGTTTGTTCTGTAGACTATACAAAATATATATATCTTAAAGGGGCTAATAACATTGACCTTAGAATGGTTTTTAAAAAATTAAAAACTGCTTTAATTGTAGCCGATATAAAACAAACAAGACTTTCTCCAGGAGAAAAAGTATTGGACATACTGGGAAAATTTCCTTGCTCTGTAAAAAATCATTTGGGAAATATTTAAAAAAGGAAAAAAAAATCAAAGGGGGCTAATAATTCTGACTTCAGCTGTATATCGCAGAAAAATAAAATATCGCAATGTCAGATTTTTCCAACATTGTGCAGTCCTAATTGTGTGTAATTTTACTGCGCTGTATTTCCACTATTTTGCTTACAAACACACCCTAGGCAAATTGCGTTCATCTTTCATTCATTTCTGTCTTTCATACAATCTGTCTAATTGTAATGTATGCTTATATTCAAGATTCCTTATTATTTATTTTATTCTTATCTTTTTGGAGAATTCCAGATTTTGAATTTATCTATGTTTCCACCATTGGAAGTACTCAAATGGTATACTGTACCATACCACATTTTTTTTTTAGATCCTTTTATAAAGGTGCCTGGCACAACAGTATGGTACCCAAAGGGTGGCGTTAGACTTGCTGTAGAAAGCTGATTGGTTTACAGAGAATTGTCACTTGCATGTACAACAAGTCAAAAGAAATGACAACACAGGAAATTCCAAAACATGACATTGTAATAATACAGTGAGGGTGCTAGCAATGAACCCTGCTCAAACAAAGCTTTTCATCATCTTGTCATAAAACAGCCACATGCCAACAACAGGGTGTCCGCGGGGTCTTAAAAAGTATTAAAAGTTTATTAATCAATGTAGAGAAGTTTAAGGCCCTTAAAAAGTCTTAAATGCCATTTTGCAAAGTATTACATTTTATATAATTTTTGATTATGCAATGTATGGTTGTATGCTAAAGTTAGCCTGAATGAAATCTGCGAATATCATGATGCTGTCTAGTTTATGAAATCAATGAAATCCTGCTAGATTTGACATCATGCCGCTTTGTTTACTGCAGTAACCAAGGCAACACCGTTATTTCTGTAGTTCTATTGGCACCAACCTGCAGAATTAGCTAGATTTAATAGATTTTTATTCAGTATATGAATAATGTTTTAGTTTTGGATTAGTTTCTTACATTAATATTTAGTAAATATACTATAAGTTAAAAAAAGTGGTTATAAGGTCTTAATTTATGGAAAGTGTCTTAAAAAAGGTCATAGAAGGTATTGAATATCACTCTCTAATTCCTGTATATACTCTGAACAATCAAAATCAGGATCTGCTGTTCATTCATTTATTTTCTTTTCGGCTTGGTTCCTTTATTTATCTGGGGTCGCAACAGCAGAATGAACCACCAACTTATCTAGCATAAGTTTTATGCAGCGGATGCCCTTCCGGCTGCAACCCATCACTGGGAAACATCCATACACACTCATTTACATACATACACTACGGACAATTTAGCCTACCCTGAACATGCAAACTCCACAAAAAAATGCCAACTGACCCAGCCGAGGCTCGAACCAGCAACCTTCTTGCTGTGAGGCGATTGTGGTACCCACTGCACTACCTAGATGCCCAGGATCTGCTTTATGTGCTCAAATGTTGTTTACGTGCCATTCATGTCACATTTAAACATGTGGAAAGCCAAAAGTGTGCCATAATATTCAAATTAAAATGTTCACACACTCTTGCCGCATGCCTACATTTGAAAGAATGAACTTGAGGGTGCAGTGAGAATGACATCAATCGCAACTTTCTGGTGTACCCCACACCTACCAAACAAGCAGGGCTTGAGATTAACTTTTTTCATCACCAACCACTGTGGCTAGTAGATTTCCAACATTAGTAGCCACTCGCCATTTTCACTAGCCACAATTTTGAAAACTACAGATAAGTGGGAGATAATCTCCTATTAAAGTAATGTTATTGTTAAAAATGATAGCCTAATTAAACCCTATTACCAAATATAACTGTAAGCAAACGAAATCCGGTGAAAAATATTCCGAGTGCAATAATGAAAGGATGATCACGTGCACACATGGTTAACGTTAGGCCCACTAATAATCTGTTTGAAGATGTTTAAAGTGAAAGCTGTAAGCGCTGCTGCTTACAAAAATACATAAAGGAAAATATATCTGGAGCTCTTGAAAGCAGCAGGACTTTGGGTGCTGTTTCAAAAAGAGAACCAATCACAACAGTTGCGTTTTCAGGCATGGTTGCTTCGCAAGTAAATGGGAACATGCACACTTTTTAAACAGTCGCATGCATCACATCACCTGTATGCGCAAGTGATCATCCTCTCAATCGGTATTCACCTGCATTCTTCACAATTGTTTTTTTTTTTTTCAGTCGTGCTGCTTCTCGATTCTAAGATTGCATTTGCGCATATTGAGTCATCTTTATTACCATGCATTTAATAAAACTACAATTTAAAAATTATTTTCCACCAGCCGAACTAAAAATTATTCGCATTTGGTGGGTTGGCGGGTGTTAATGTCAAGTCCTACAAGTAAGAGTATTATTGGGGGTGGAAACACAAGCCTGATAGCGAATTGTACTGTACTGTACTATACTGAATCATACAACTTAGTCGAAGCAAGACGTAGAGTCTGCCTCTGAAACTGAATGTCATCATTGTCTACAAATACGTCTGTGTTGGAATTCTAAAAAAAGATGATATTATTAGTAGAGCCCTGTGCGTGGCCCCTTAACTTCGTTTTTCTCATTAATCAAATAAGCTTTTCTTCTTGTACACTCACTGGCTCCATCAGCTGAACAGCTCATCAGAGTGATGTGCCTCACACTAGCTTTTCCATTCAAAGTTGCAAATTAAACTAATGCACACAATTACAGTATTGCATTAATTTGTGAATAGAGCACTGTTTCTATCCCACATGATCAAGAAAATAGGAAACCATCACTAGCATCAGATATTAAAAATAAAAAGGATGTTTCTGCGAACAGGAAACATTATAGAGCTCTTTTTCCTTGGTAGTACCTTAGTAGTAACACTTGTAGAGTGTTAATAAGACTGTCGTTAAACCTTTATAATCATGACATGATAGATGTCATGAATGTGAATGAGAGTTTATGCATGCTTGTAACAAATGTCATTCGCTCAGTTATGTCATTTTAAATGCAAAGATAGCATTGTTTATGATAACTTCACAAGTTTTGTGAAGGTGTTGTGTTTGTTGGCAACAAATACATCACAACCTGTTTTAGTCTGATAACTTGACGTTACCAAGACAATGCAACTTTATTCATAAATCTGTCATAAACATAATTGTCATAAAGCCTTTATAAATATTATTATTATAACACCATCATTAATATATTGTTTGACCTCAATTACAATGTTTCAAGCTGAATTTGCCATTAAAATGCCATAAATATTAATAATACTCTTAAAAGTCATTTCAGAGTAATGACACTTTTAATTGACATTTTAATGAGAAATGCAATTTGTTCCACTGAAAAAGTGATCAAAAAATATTCATGACAATTATAAGGCCTCGCGACAATCATGTTCATGACAGATTCTTCAGTTTTTTGGATTAACTGTTTTTTGTTAATCCAACAAAATCAAGGCCTGCTTTTCTGACTGTGTGGTCTATTTCTATTTTGCAGGGTGAGCGACGAGAAAGATGCACGCGGCTACCTTCAGGCTCTGGCCTCCAAGATGACAGAAGAGTTGGAGTCTCTGCGTAGCTCCAGTTTGGGATCCAGAACACTGGTATGCATCACCACCTTTTGATTCAGAATGAATAGAGGCCAAATTACGTTTGACACTTAAATCAAATGATTGAAGTGCTACATAATGAAGCTTTCTCCTGTTAAACAGCTGATCTGCTAGCATGCTCCAGTTTTTGGGGATTTATAGGGCATGTGCTATGATAGAGTGAGACTTCTAATTTTGTATGAAATCTCTCTCTCTTTTTCTCTCTGTAGCTCCTTTGAGCCTTTGTGCAGTAACATTAGGTTTGCTTTAAATAGCATTGATTGCGATTACTTTTGATTTAATATCCTTTTCTAGGACAGACTGTAGGAGACTGGCATTAGTGCCTTTTCCTCTTGAAAGTGCTGTTTTTGTGTTGCCTTAGCATGATTTGCTGATGACAAATATTGATTGGAAGCCCAAAGGTTTGGGTTGAAGCCATCATTCAAAGATGTGGTCGGTGTTGCTTATTGTCACATTGAACTAATTGGCTTAATTGCAGGGTTGCTGATGATCTGGTACAAACAGAAGTTTGCCATAAAGTTTGTGTGTTTTGGGTCAGAGAGTTCGAATATTCACAGATTGGACTCATTAAAATGCCATGTTGAGGTTTTGGTGATTCTAAAGATTCTACAAAAATTCTAGTTTCTAGTTGGAATATGACTTCATACTCTCTTAAATGTCTCTTTATAGGCTGATCTGCTTTATATAATTACTCACATTTATATTAAATTAACATTCAAAAGTGTATTTTTAAATAGAAATTTTTCGTAACATTATTAATTTCTTTGCTTTCATATTGAATCAGTTTATTCAAAAAGAAATAATAGACAACAAAAGCTTCTCAGTTCTTATGAGTTAACATTTTTCAGTGTCAGTATTAAAAATCAGAAGTAATTGGGATTTATATTTCTCAAATGTGGAGGAACGGTATATGTCCAGTTAGTGTGGAATAACAGTATAACTTCAATTTACCATATCACTATAAACCACTAAAGATCTCATTCCTCTGTCTCAGTTTTAATACAGTAACAGACACCTCAGTTTAATATTAAGCATCTCTTTCAAGTTTATTATTATTATTATTATTATTATTATTATTATTTTATTTAAAAACAGAAAATACTGTATGAATAATGTACGATACATAGACCTTCTTACAGTACAGGCAATAACAATCAATTATTAACAATAAATAAATAAATTCAACAATAAATACGTCCAATGCAGATATACATCATAGCTAAATATTGTGGTTTATTAAGAAATGCTGGCGCAGTGCACCTGTGTATATACTATTGCAAACTGTCCTCGAACTCCATCATCTCACGACATAAATAAAAATATAAAACGGTGCTTAAATATAAGTAAATAATATAAATATAATAAAATGCTTGCTGTAGTTTACACTGGACTGGTGGGAAATGTGCATTGTTACAGATTTATTATGTATGGGATGTGGTTTATTTTAATAGGTTAACCGTTTTTGTAATGTTTAGCGTTCCTCAGCGTATTCAGAGAGAGAAAAATCGCATCACATATACAGTTCTTCCACTTTCCCCTTTCGGTAAATTTTCCCTGAGTTTTGTTCTCTTAGATTCAAATATGGTTTCCCAGCATCCCTCAAAGCCTTCCTTACTCCGTCCTTCCATTTGTTGATATCGGCTCTCCTTTTTTTGCAGAGGATTTGCCTTTCAATGTCCAAAGTGGACATGACAGCAAGCAGCATCTTCATTCTTCTTAGTGGACATAAACGATTTTTCCACATGGGCTTTTGCACTATTTTAATGTTTAAAACGCAGAGTCTTGGTCATGCGAAAATATCCCAAACTGTTTCTGTATACAAAGTTCACACATACAATTTTTGTATTTTTTGGACTTATACGGTTGTTTGTTGCACGCACTTATTTTTTTGGCCTATATATTGGTAATCTGCTTTAAAATATAAGCATTGGCTGTCAGTTATTGAATCGGCCAACATGTTTCATGTTGGTGCATCTTTATTTTTATGATATTAATGCTCGATACAAGATACTTTTTCCACGAAACATCAATTACCTTACCATCTGCTTGTATTTGTAAGGTGTTCAGATGTACAGATATTTTAAAATGTACTATACACATTTTTTTTGTGTGTAATCTTGACTGTCTCAGAAATATTTGGTAACATTAATATCTTTGCTTTAACATTTGAATCAGTTTATTTAAAAAGAAACAAAGGCTTATAAAAATTAGGCTAAAAATTTATGTCCACGGTTATATTTAATGGCCTATATATTTGTTATCTGCTTTCAAATATAAGAATTGGTTATTGATTCGTCCAACATTTTATTCCATATTTATTTGGTTTTAAAGTTGAATGGTTCAAAAACATTTTAAAAATCTTACCAACTGCAAACTTTTGAGGATAATGTATTTAAATATTTGAAAAGTGCATAGATGTATAGATATGTTAAAACTTGATACGCACATTTTTTTGTGTAATCTTGACCATATCAGCAAGGCCCAGGAGTAAACATCCCGACCCAGAGGTCAATGCTGGCACCTCGGGTGACCAAGAGGGTGAGTTTTTCCATCAAACCACCAAAAAAGCAGGCGGAGATTGTTCATTTGGCCAATGGGCCAATCAATCTATCATTCATCTCTCCAGGCCCTTCAATGATAATTAGCAGAATTTACAAGTGTTACAAACAGCAGATATATAATGCTCAAAATTTCAAAGGAGCAGATGAATGGAAACGCAGCATCAGCTCTCCTCATCACTGGTCATTATTCATGGAAAACATCTGATACACGCTCGCCTCCATTGTTCTTATGAGGTCAAGTGTGCATACCCTTAACTTTCCACTTGCACGCTATTGGACAACATCAAATCAGTCGCGCCGAGAAGTCATTAACTCGATAAGCCTGAACAAAAGGGCCGAGTGTTGCAGTGTTATGCCGGCGCTGGAAAATACCGGCAGCTCTAATGTAAAGTTGATGAGTCGTGCCAGGAACACTCCCCATAAACGCCCTTCACCCTCTCTGGCTTCCCATCCGCTGTGGCAGACGCAGTCACTTCATGTGTTTAATCAATGAAATGGGATGTAATCCTCTTCTTTCATTCCATCATATTCAGCTGTCCCTCAGCCAATCACTGTCGGTTCTTTGGTAGATGACAGTCTCGTCGCCACATGGCTCTCGGAGACAAATGTTGCCTTGTAGCCACACGTGTAAATAGCGGAGCCTTGGTGACAGCTGAGATCAATAGCCATTAAACTGTCGAAGATCCAGGATAAGCTCTCGCAAGCCATTGGATTGATGGAAAATGCATTTTAAGGGATTTCATTCGAGTGCTGGGGAGGATTTACAGTATCTGTTATGATGTGGTCTCTTCGGCCTGCTTTTTTCATTGGATGCTGCTTTCTTTGTGCTTTATGGTTTTCACAAAACATTGAATGACTACATTGACTTGCTGCTTTATGCTGGATATACTTTTATGTCCTTAAAAATGTCCAGTGTGGTCTGTCTTTCAGTAATGCCCCGGTTTATATGACAGTAGAACAATCATTATTCGTTAAGACTGTCAGAACGTAAAAGTTTCTTGTTTTTGGCTTATTTTCAAAACGTGTGTCTCGATTGCTTGGCAGGATCCGTTGTGGAAGGTGCGTCGCAGTCAAAAGTTGGATATGTCTGCCCGTCTAGAGCTGCAGTCGGCCCTGGAAGCTGAAATTCGTGCCAAGCAACTTGTTCACGATGAACTGCGCAATGTCAAAGCTGCCAACATCTCTTTCGAGAGGTCAGTCTTTTTGATTCTGCTGTAATAAGCTGTGTTATCTCATGAAATCTGCGTCTTTTGCATTTAAATTGTTCGGAAACCTAATAAATTGTACGTTTTACAATTACATTCATGCAATTTTACATCTTATTCAATGACATGATTGGGAACTTCAGTTTTATTTATGTCAAAATTAAAATGAAAAAATATTGTGATTAATCCTTGAAGCTTTTAGCATTTATTTTATTAATTAAAGTATCACTTCAAGGACATACTGTGCGATTTCATTTCTTGAAAATAAACTGAACTTTTGTCTCATCTCTTTTTTCTTAGAGCAGTGTTTCTCAACCACGTTTCTGGAGGAGCACCAACAACACTGCATGTTTTGCATGTCTCCTTTGTCTGTCACTCCCATTACAGGTCTTTCAGTCTCTGCTAATAAGCTGATGATCTGAATCAGGTGTATTCGGTTAAGGAGACATGGAAAATGTGCAGAACTGGTGGTCCTCCTGGAATATGGTTGAGAAACACTTTCTTACAGGACACTCGTTTCTGTCTATATGATTTATTTCTCCAAAATTAAAATAATTGAAATGCTTTTAAAGTGATTTTTTTGAGAAGCAATGGGAAGTTAAATCTAAACTATCTCTGTCATCCACATAAAACATAGTGACTTTATATTGAAGTGGTCCTTTTGCGATTTAATAATAAGATGCCAACTTTTGATTTATTCATCTAAAATTTCACACTGTAAAATTCTCCATTATTCTGTTTATCACTGAATTCTGTGATTCTATCTACATTTTCAATGTCATTTTTATAATCGTAGGGCTTAATTTAAAATCTTGGTATTTTTGACATAGTTTTACTTTGGTTTCTTTCATATACAGCAAACTGAAGGACGCAGAGGCTAAGAACAGAGAGTTAGAGGAACAGCTGGAGAACATGAAGAAGGAGATGGAGGAGAGCCACTCACGATCAGACAAAGGTTAAAAAAAAAAAGATGATGCATGTTATGACTGCATTTTATATGTTAATATACTTACATAAACCATAAGGATAATGTCATCTTTAAATTCTTTTTAAAAACTGCTTATTGTTAAAATATTATAAATGTTTCTTTTGTTGTTGTTTGTTTGTTCCATTTCAACTGTAGGCCTGAAACTGCCAGACTTCCAGGACTCCATCTTTGACTACTTCAATACCTCTCCTCTTGCCCATGAACTGACATTCAGAGTGAGTGTTTCAGATTGAATCTCTCCATCTGCTTCCGCATTGCATGCCTTAACAAGCCCTTCTCTGTTCATTTCATCATCCTAATGACATCCTCCTGCTTCAGAACATCAGAGACCTAATAGATTGTTTATCAAAATGATGAGGTGATGCCTGCAGTAGCCAGATACAAATACTGCTGCATTTATAAATATCTTGCAGCTAAATACTGGTCGTAGTGTCGCCCGATCCCCTCAGTCGCCTCTGGCTTCTGCTGACTTAAATAGTCTTTTCTTTTTTGGTTGTACTTTTGAATATATAAATGCTAGATGAACGTCTTTTGGATGTTTTCCAGGATCTCATGTCATGAACAGTGTATTTCAGATTAGGCATGGGATGATAACAGTGTTCAAGGTTTACAGTGGTTTGGAAACGTCAATTTTCTGTTATACCATTGCTACGGTATATGTATTTTTTTATTTTTAGTTTTAGTTTTGAAACTAATGAAGACAGTAGAGGTCAATTATTTTTGACTTAAAAAATCTTTAGTTTTTTTACCCAGACATTCAAAAAGAATATATTTTAGAGCAGTAATCACAAAACAGTGAAACCGTCAAAATCCTGTACTGGCCCATGCCTATTTCAGATACTTTTGAACTTTTTTATTTTTTGGTCATTTTCACCATATTCAAGTGTCATTCTAATGAATCTGTTATGTTTATTTAGTTAGTTAAAATATATAGAAATCTTAGAAGAGAATTGACAGCCTTTAGAAATTGTTGAAAATCGCTTTCATTTTATCCTAGATTTGTGTAATGTGTAAGACCTCTATTTTTTAGTAGAGCCCTACTTTTGTGTGAAGAGTTAACCAGGAAGGAGTTCGTACAAATTCATACCAATTAGCCACTAAATCAAAAAGTTACGAATTTCCATGAGATTGTGTTGGTATTTCTGCTTTTCAGTAAGCTCTACTCGCTGTCATAGTCAAATTCATTTTCTTTCAGCTAGTCTGCTGTTTCTGTTCATACCAAAAGAGAGATAAGAAAATATTAAATGCTGTTTAATAAAAACAGTTTAAGATATTACTTTTAGGAATTTGGATTATTTTTTTTTTATTTAACCATGTGTTTCCATTTTTTTTTTTGTTTAAATAATTTATACTATTATGGTCATTATTAACAGATTATATATTATTTTTATATATTAAATGCAACATTTTTGCAACAACATTTTCTTACTATTAATTAAAACATGGAAGAAATGATTCAGTATGTTTATAATGTTTCCAATCATTCTCCCTGTTAGAATTTCATTTCTTTTTACTCATTTGTAGTTCACAGATATCATTTCAGATGTTGAATTAAGTCCGATAACAAAAAACACACTCCTTAAGACATTTGATGTCAGTTCCTGCTCTTTTGGTCCTAACAGTGAGTCCTGTGTTGAACTGGCCCCACTTTACCCTGCTGATAGATGTGTGATATGAGGCTTCCTGCCCAGCCTCATCCTGAAATCATTGACTCCCATCAGTCATTATGTAGCTCTCAGTCACAGTTTACATTGGTACAGTAGCTGATGATGACTAAGACTTGAGTGATAGAGCTAATATAATCACTGAGTCACTTCAGTTCATGGCCAAATGACCCATTAGAGTTTGAATACCTAATCAGAAACCAATGTAACTAGTGGACAGCATTCAGCTTATTTAAAGTACTTTTATATTGTGGCATTTTTAGGCAAGACACTACAGGGGGAAAGGGAATTCTGTAAAGTGGTATTTCAGTGTAATGGAAAGAAAACATCCAAAATATATAATTTTTTTAACTTAAACTTTGTGTTTTTAGTAAACATGGTTATCAACAATGGTAATAGCAGAATTCATCATCATTGACTTGGTTCCATGTGTATAGCATGGTTGAAAACAATATGAAACAAAATAAAAAATTACAAGTTATATATAAATATCTTGAAGCTAAATACTGGTCATAGTGTCGCCCGATTCCCTCAGTCGCCTCTGGCTTCTGCTGACTTAAATAGTCTTTTCTTTTTTGGTTGTACTTTTGAATATATAAATGCTAGATGAACGTCTTTTGGATGTTTTCCAGGATCTCATGTCATGAACAGTGTATTTCAGATTAGGCATGGGATGATAACAGTGTTCAAGGTTTACAGTGGTTTGGAAACGTCAAGGTTTTAAAACCACCAAAATTTTCTGTTATACCATTCCTACGGTATATGTATTTTTTTATTTTTAGTTTTTATTTAACCATGTGTTTCCATTTGTTTTTGTTTAAATAATTTATACTATTATGGCCATTATTAACAGATTATATATTTTTTTTAAATATTAAATGCAACATTTTTGCAACAACATTTTCTTACTATTAATTAAAACATGGAAGAAATGATTCAGTATGTTTATAATGTTTCCAATCATACAAACACACATATATGAATATATACATATATGCATACAGAAACCTGCAAATAAGTATAAAAGGGAGAAAAAACTATACATAATGTCAGAGAAATACACAAAGGGGAAAAAAGTGCCTAATAAAATTATTGTAAAACAGATCAAACACAAGGTAAAGGTAGTTTGTTGTAACCTATATCTTAATGCATCTTAATCATTTCTCCTACATTGTTAAATTAAGTCACTTAAGTTTTAATAATGGGGATCAAATTGTCATGTATTTAATTCCAATGAAGAATTGTTGAAGTCCTTGCTCTGTTAATTACAGTGGCAGTGGATTGTTCTAGTCGAACAATGTCTATAAAGTAGTATAACCATTGCTGAATTGACAGGAGATTAGGAGGGAACCAGGAACTGATTATTGTTTTCTTTGCAGCTGTTAATCCTGAGAAAAAAGTTTGTTTTTGATTCAAAGTCAGGGTTACTGAAGAATCGTCATTCAATAGGAAAAGGCAAGGTTCAGGATCAATGGTCATTTCCAAAATTTGCGACAAGATGATGAAGACGTTAACTCAAATACTTAAGCATTTTTAAGTCACACTTGATTCATTTCCTTCTGTAGATTTAAATTACGATACATATTTTTGGAGACCATTTTCTCAAAAGTTGATACTTTTGATTACCTGGTTATACAGAACATTTTTATTCTACAAAAAATTTAGCATAACTGTCTTCTGAATTATTAAAAGAGATTCCTAAAATTCCCTCCAATGTGTCAAAAAAATAAATAATAATATTGAACCTGTTTTAATCCAAAGTTTAGGTTTGTCAACATACAATTGAGAACTTGTAGTACAGAAAAAACTTGTAAATGGTAGTCATTTTTTTTATCCTATGCACCCAGAGTGTCTTGCCTTAAATGAAAGAACTAGTGATATGTGGGCAAGTAGGGTTTTTAAAACTGTAAACAAAGGCCTAAACTAATCAAATAAGTTGAACTGAAAAACAAAGGCAAAAGCTGTGTTATATATTATCTTATTTTTGTCCCCCTCAACAAAAAAAGGACTCTGTCTCCTCCTCATCCGCATCTTCTCTGCTTGCATTTTGGGACGAAGTAAGTTTGCTAAACAAAGCTGCTCTCTCTGTGACCTTTAACCTCGGCTGGAGTGATCGGTCAGCAGACAAAAGGGTCTCAAAAGTTTGCATGATGGTCAAACATTCATACTGGAGCTCCTGATAAGACAACACACACATTTTATTTGTTGCTTAGCATTTTTACTCACCATTTACATTCACCATACGCCTAACCAGCATGGTTTTGCTGCATCTATTTTGTCTGCTGACCATGTTCCTCTGCCGTATTGCAACCAGACCCTAGATCCAATTCAGGATAATTGTAGGTGTTAAAGGTTAGCGACTCACGATTAGCATCTAGCTGAATTATTAACAAAGTCCCCTCTGCCTTCTAACCTCTTAACCGGCTAACGTGAATAACGTCACTCTTTATTTGTCAAGTCTGCAAATGCACTAAGCTGCTAGTTAACTCCTAGATCCCGCTAGGACCATAAACATCCATCATTTAGATCGAATCAGCCATTTAATGAATCCAATTAAATAAAATGAATGAGAAATGATTAAATTGTCGGCGGGTGTTTCACAGATATTTATAACGCAGCAGAAAATATGATGGTGGTGAGTATGTGAGCTAATTGAACATGACAGTAATTCTCTGGGGGGAAAGTGTGATGTCACTAAATTTCTTGATGATTTTAATTACCTGCCAATCTTTGTGTTTTCTTAAAAGCCTGTGTTGCACTTAATTGATGTGATATTGTGCACATAATTGTTGTAGATGTACACTGTTCGGTCATGTCACAATCTTTTACAGTATTATGTTGTGTTTGGTAAGTATGTTTTGGGTTTAACTGCAGATGATGTGCATCAAGGATGATGTTTCAAGGGCTGCAATGAGGCTATGTTTGGAGAAAAATATATAATAATGATTTAATTTGACAAACACACGGTGTAAAATAAAGAAAAGATTATATTAAATAATTATTTTAATATTTCTAACAATTTCAACAGTTAAGTTAATATTCAAATAAATATTCCAAATTGGATCCATTTGATTTAAATTAGGCCCTGTGTACACTAATACGTTTTAGTTTTAAAACAATGTTTTAGAATAAAATGAACCACGTCCACAATGGCGTTTCATCTAGTGTTTCTGAACAACTCTCCGTTCACACTATAACGCTGAAAATGCACATCACGTGACCACACACACACGCTCTGGCATGCGCTACAGAATATGTATGCACGCGTCTGAGCTCCAGGCAGTTAGCAGGTGCTTTGAGCACAGAATCCCAGGTGAGAGCAGCGAACGTCAGCCAGTTCATCAAGGATCTACTGCTAGATCTAATCTCACTATATTTGCTAAATGTGATATTTAATTTATCTTGTTGTCTTTATCTAATGACATGTTTCTCGACTTTGGTCTTTTGAATCTATTACTTGCTCTCAGGTAACGTGTTTTGACTGATGGCAAAGATAAGTTAATATATTAATTTATGTAACCATGTACACTGATTCTGCACATTTGATTTGATTTCCATGCCAAACTTGCGAAGTCTGAACTTACAAGGAGAGGATGCAAGACTGAACTTTGTGTAGGCTGCCCCAATCAGGCGAATGTCTGCAGCCCCGCCTCCATTTTCAAACATCTCAGTTTTCTCCCATCCACACTGACACGGAGCAGCAGCGCTTTAAAGCCAAAACGGCCCCTTCAGCGTTTTCAAAAAGCTCAGTTTTCAGCACTTAAACTCCAGGGTAGCGTGGATGGATGACATAACCGTAACACAACTTGCGTTTTAAAACTTAAACATAATAGTGTGAACAGGGCCTTAGATCATTACAAACTTACAAATAACACTTACAACTGAGAATAAAAGAAGCACTTTAAAAGT
The DNA here is from genome assembly GCF_903798145.1 of Danio aesculapii. Taxonomy (NCBI): domain Eukaryota; kingdom Metazoa; phylum Chordata; class Actinopteri; order Cypriniformes; family Danionidae; genus Danio; species Danio aesculapii. Next base: position 11,959,025 of record NC_079454.1, read on the forward strand.
GCTTAAAGTAATTATAGGAAAAAAGAAATACAAATACACTGAAAAAAACAATATGACTAAAATAAATACATTTTAAAATAAATGAATAAATAAATAAATAAATTAACTGAATAGAAAAAGTAATAATTTGATTTATTTTCTAACAATTTACCAAATAATATTTTGTTATTTTTTTACAGGATTCATGGTTATTATATGGGGTTATAGCTACAAGACCTTTACATTTTATTTGCTTTATGGTCTACGCCATTAAGTTTGCTTTAGTGTGTATATATCCACATCTTAATTTTGTTATGGCAAGATTTGTGTAATTTCCAATTGCTTATAAGATGAGAGATTTCAAATTCATAATGTTATATATAATATATATCCTAGCAAATTAAAAGACTAATTTTATTCAGCATGGATGTGTTAAAATAAAGACTTTTAAATGGTTTCAAAATATTTCTGTTTTGTTCTCTCTAATTTAATTTTTAAATAAAATTTCTAGTCTAATTATAGTTGAACCATGTCATCACAGACTTTCCATATGATATAAACCATGTGCCCATGACAGTCATGTGTTAGCACATGACTTCTGAATGCCTATTAGTTATGAAATAATATGATTCCCAAATGGCGTCACAAAGTCATAGTGTTTGCATGACTTCTGTTAGTCAAACTATTTCTAAAAATGAAAGGACATTTAGACCTGATCTGCTGCCCTGTACTGTGTATGGAATCTTTATGTGCGTGCTCATTTTGAGCTGTGGTGTTTCCCTTCAGACCAGCTCTGTCGGAGATGTGGACGCCGCACCTCAGAAGACTGACATTCCCCCTTCCTCCCCATCAGCAACTTCAGAACAGGATGTGAGTGTCCACCTAACACTTCCTATTACATTCTGCCACTGTCAGACTTCCTGTCTGATACATTGGCCATTGATTTAGTCATTTCCTGAATAGTAATGGATAGCAGAGAGCTTTCAAATTTCAAAAATGGTACAAAGTCTCCTTTAAAAGGTACAAAATAAATATCGCAAATGTGTATGTTTTACGATAGTAGGACAAATTATACATTCCTTTTTCATTTAATTAAAATACATATTGATTTATTTTGGAATTGATGTTTTAATCTTTTAGAAAGCAATCAAGCCTCAAGCGACCACTCCTGCTACTCCTTCTCCAATGTATCAGCCCACTCTCACTGCACCAAAGGTAAAACCACCTTCCACAAAGTAAAAGAGTTGTGTTTGTGTTGAAGACTAATGCTGGGTTTACACATTACATGGTACAATACAGTACACTTCTATCAGTATTGGATTACGGAGATATACTTTATGTGCACTCACCTCTGAATGTTTAACAAAATGTTATATTGTTTACAGTGCCTTACGATTTGTAACTGGTTCAAGTGCACACAAACATCACTGTAATTTATATAAAATGACAGAATGGACCCCATTACAGTTAAGAAGAAAACTATATATAATCAATTGTTAAAATGTGCACTGTCCTAAACTGACAGCCTTTAAAATATTGTTAAATATAGCGATAGATGGTACGGCTTTCATATGTAGTATATCTTGAAGCTCATTCCATACACATGGAGCACACTACTGCTGATCTGGTATTGTAAGTATATGAATAGTACTCCAACAAACTAAATATTATACAATTAACAAACTAAAGATTTAAAAATAAAAAATTATATATATATATATATATATACATATATATATACATATATATATATATATATATATATACATATATATATATATATATATATATATATATATATATATATATATATATATATATATATATATATATATATATATATATATAATTTTTTATTTTTAAATCTTTAGTTGGTTAATTGTATAATATTTAGTTTGTTGGAGTACTATTCATATACTTACAATACCAGATCAGCAGTAGTGTGCTCCATGTGTATGGAATGAGCTTCAAGATATACTACATATGAAAGCCGTACCATCTATCGCTATATTTAACAATATTTTAAAGGCTGTCAGTTTAGGACAGTGCACATTTTAACAATTGATTATGGTTTATACTATTTTGGTGTGTGCTTTTGTATTGTGGCATGTATTTTTATTTTATTTTTTGTAATTTTGTCCTTTGCTGCCTGTCTTGACCAGGACTCCCTGGTTGAAGAGATATTGTGTCTCAATGGGACATTCCTGGTTAAATAATTAAATTAAATAAATAAAAAACGCGGGATGTTTTTTGCATGAATTTTCCAGTTGAAAAGTCAAGATTGAGGTGAATTCTGAATGTTTGTGGCAAATGGACCTCACATTCCACGTCAGTCGCGCTGCTCGGTGGAAATTTGCGTGTTTAAGTGTAATAACAACAACAACATTTATTTATAAAGCAAATTTAAACACAACCAAATTGATCCAAAGTGCTGTACAAACAGATCTAAGCTATTAAATACTACTAATCTGCTTGTGCAAATACTTACTATTGTTGCAAACCTAGCATAATCCATATGAACGGATGTATAAACCGCAAAAAAACTTTAGATCCACGAATTTGAATCAATTTCTCCGTGTGATTTACACAGGCTCTGGTGTCTGCGATTGGAAATCACATGATGTCATTAATAATTAAGCAAGTCAACTAATAGGATAAGAAAACATCATGAATAATCAATTGATGCAACTGATGTTTCTGTGTGTGAACTTAAACTGAAAATTAAATATTTAGCGTAGTGTATTTTTGTGCTTGTTTTGGCTGATTTAGACCTGTCATAGATAAGTAAATATTTTACAAAAAATTCCTTCACTTTAATAAATCAATCATTCCAACAAGTGACATTCTTTTTGAATGGATATTTGAATCATTTTAGAAAATATTTAGCAAATTGGCACTTTTTTGTATGTAATATTGATATTATATACAGCAAAATGTAAGCTAACACTTTATTTAGATGGTCCATTTTAGTATTAGTACACTGTCTGCCTAATATCTGTTGATATTGCTCCTTCAACAGACATTTATCTGACTATAAGAAACTTTGCAAGTACAACTTACACTAACCCTAACCCCAACCCAACAGTCTACTTCTAATCTGATGAGCATTAGTTGGTTTGTAGATGCAATGTAACTTAAATTCAACAAACGGACCATCAAAATAAAGTGTAGCCAGATGTTTTTCTATATATTCTATATATTTTCTAGATATGTATTTTCTATATATCATATTTTATAAATATAAAGAACAAAAGCCCATACAAGGATTTTTAAAGCTTTTATAACTTGAATATTAGAAGAGTTGCAACTGATTCAAATAGTCTTCACTGAATGCTTCTGGTCTTTCAAGAAGTAGTGTTCTATTTTGATTCTACTTTTTGCCAAGAATCGCTCAATAGCTATGTTTCCATCCAACGATGTGAATTAAATTTATGCGCAAAACTGGAATATCGCATTTAAGATGTGTGAATAAAGCAGCGTTTCCATCCAACAAGTCAAAGAGAACAAAATAGTATTTCCTAATTAACTGGCGCCAAATATTAAAAGTAAAAACAGAATTTGCTGCGGTAGGAGAAGCTGCGTGAATCTTTCCTTTATTTAGTAAATGACTTTCACCTCAGAAGGCAGTATGCCGACACGCAATGAACGTGGTCAGACACAGAGGACAGACGCTCTTGACTATTGTGGAGATAATACTAATACTGAAATGATTATGGCGTTTTAGAATGACCAAAAGAACATTTCAGATGTTGTACTATGTGCTGAGCCTGCTTGTTTGTTTATTCACACACATTTTTACCATCACATGATCTCTTATAACAAAATCACATGACCTTTTAATGCGCATACTGGAATTTGTTTGGTAACATTGTTTCCATCGTAGTTTATGCGCATCTTTTCTTATCGAATAAAAAGTTTATCCTATTCAGTTATGCGCATATGTGTTTTTATGGGATTTTTAAAATGTATGCGCATCTTGGTGTTTCCATTAACCGGTTTTCTATGCGCATATCCAAAATGCGCATGATAATAGGTACATGAAGATGGAAACATAGCTAATGTCAATGAATTTAATGAGAATGACTTTAAACCGAGAAGATGAAAAACAAGTTTCTAAGTAAGTTTCTGAAAACAATTGCACCATACATGTGCATAGTACATGTTTAGGAGAGTGTAGATTAAAGGAAAATGCATACAATTCACACTCATTCATCACAGAATAATCTAGTTTAACTTCTCCTGAGCATTTAAGTCTTCTTATAGCATCAGCATGCATGAATTGTCTGTTAATATAGTGTTTGTGTCAACAGCCCAAAGCCCATCAGCTGAGCATCAAGACCTTCTCCAGCCCGACTCAGTGCACTCACTGTACTTCACTGATGGTGGGCCAGATCCGTCAAGGCTACGCCTGCGAGGGTGAGCTGAGCGCACATGATAAACAGCATTACAGAACACTGGCTCAAGGAGATTATTAAGAGCTTTTGATCTCGGATGAAATATTTATGTGCAGGTTTCACTTGTCAGTGTAACGGAAGTCACGCGTGTGAACGTTTAGTAATTCTCTCTCTTTGCCTCTTTCAGTATGCTCTTTCATCTGCCACGTGTCCTGTAAAGACAACGCACCCCAGCTCTGCCCCATTCCTCCCGAGCAGACCAAGAGGCCTCTGGGTATTGATGTGCAGAGGGGCATTGGCACTGCGTACAAAGGTTTTGTCAGGGTGAGAGTCTGTTTTTGTCATGTTTTGTGCTGGGATAATGAATAATGAAAATGTCACATATGTTTAACACACCTGAACACTTTCACTGATTTTCTATTTCATGTTAAAAGCCAGGCATGCATTCCACAGAGCTTTTGACACACGCAAAATAGGCTTAAAAAAAATGCAAACGGAAAAATATATGCTATCTTTCCCACTTGCAAGCACTCAAATTTCAAACTCAATCTGTTATTATTCATAACGCTAAACATTCCAGATGCTTTTGATTGCTTTCATTTTTAAAATGTCATGATCACAGATTGTGTGAGAATGTTTTACTGTGACATCCTTATTTTGTATCTGTCTCAGGTGAGCACCCAGTTGAACTTGTTTGTTTGATCCTTTTTAATTTGGTTGAACTAAGCGTCACCATAAATGAAATGTTGTATGCATTCATGTTTATAGATTTTTATACAACAAAAATTTTGGCTTTTACATATGATGGGAAGTCACTGGTTGTGTGAATGACCCTAAATCGTCCCAGTAGAATTTCTAGTATGCATTATTTAGGTACAGTATTTTCAAGAAGCTATAATGGGGCTTTAATACATGACTTCTGTTTTATCTGTACTAATAGTTATTTGGATATTGGTAAAACCTGAATGGATAATACTTGTTGAATAACATATTATATATGTTTGTTTTCTATTTTTTTGCTGATATTTTTATATTAGAATTATTTATGAATTGTCATAAACTATATTAATTGTTATAATACCTTTTAAAGTTTAATATCAATATAATCAAATGTACAAGAAACAAATTCACTTTTTAGCCAAGTGAATCTTCGAGTTTTCAGTTTTGGCCCAAAATTTTCAGTTTGATGCTAAATATCTATTAGCTTATACGGCCTTGTTTGTTGCTCCTCTTTCAGATCCCGAAGCCCACCGGAGTGAAGAAGGGCTGGCAGAGAGCATATGCTGTAGTGTGTGACTGTAAACTCTTCCTCTATGAGGTGCCAGAAGGGAAGTCCACTCAGCCAGTCGTGATGGCCAGTCAGGTCCTTGACTTGAGGTCAGGATTACTCACATTTATATTTATTTATTACTCACATTTAAATTTATTCTATTTACTTTTATAGACATAGATAGATGGATTGATGGATAGATAGATAGATAGATAGATAGATAGATAGATAGATAGATAGATAGATAGATAGATAGATAGATAGATAGATAGATAGATAGATAGATAGATAGATAGATAGATAGATAGATAGATAGATAGATAGATAGATAGATTGATTGATTGATTGATTGATTGATTTTTAATACTACATTCATGGAATAATTACTAAGACCATGTCCAGGGTATCCGCAAGGTCTTAAAATGTCTTAAATATCAAAACATAAATTTTAGATAAATTTTTACATTTTTCTTAAATCTACTAAAATATTGTGTTGTAGGTCTTAAATCCTTTTTTAACAGGTCTTAATTTTTTTTTTTGTTCATGTAGCAATCTACCTATTGACACCCATACAATCACCAACAATCTCAATTAAACTTTTAACTTTTTATTTAAAAAGAGCATTTAATTACTTTCCTTACAGAAACATTTGCTTAAAAGTTCTCCAATTTTTTACTACTGAGGATACAGACCTGGCTTATATTTTTTATAATTAAATTATTATTATTATATTGAGTTATAATTGCTTATGTTAAAATAATCAATAATTGCTTAATGTCTTAAAGTTTTAAATTTTATTTTGAAATCTGCAGAAACGCTGATGTCATTTTCTGCAAATAAATTATCCAAGTTATTATTTTATTAGAATTTTTCCAAAACATATAATCAGTAGTTTATTAAATAAAACACAAATGAATAGTTTGCTTAAAACACATGCTTATTTCTGCCAAATCAAGAGAATTGACAGTAACTTTCAAATGGTCCCTTAATTTTGTACTAATTGCTGTATAAATGACACAGTACTCGTCAAAAAAAAGGGTGAAAATAAAATATTGAGTATTTCTCACTCTTGTGACTTTTTCTTTCTGTTTCTTTCTCACAGGGATGAGGAGTTCTCTGTTAGCTCTGTGTTGGCATCTGATGTGATCCATGCCAACCATAAAGACATTCCCTGTATATTCAGGGTAAGCTCTGAAACATATCTTGTTCTATAATTCATAACTGTTCATTACTTGTGGTGCTTAATGTCGATTCAATGTTTGCACAGGTAACTTCTTCAGCTCTGAACTCCCCGATCCGGCCGGTTCCTCTGCTAGTTTTAGCTGAGAGCGAGGCGGAGAAAAGGAAGTGGGTGGGCATCTTAGAGGGCCTGCAGAGCATCCTGGCCAAAAACCGACTAAAGAACCGTGTGGTGCATGTGCTGCATGAGGCCTACGACAGTGGCCTGCCTGCTATCAAAACTACACTCTCTGCTGCCATCGTAGGTGAGTGAAACTCAATAAAGCACACTAGACTGACAATGAATCACCGTAATGCACCGTAACATTCCCCATTTTCAGGTGAGCAGTGAGGATTTCTGAATGCAGAAGGATTTTTTTTTATATAAATGCAGCTTATTTTTTTATTATTACTCCCTTTTTTTATTATGCAAGTCAGTGTTTCTCAACCACGTTCCTGAAAGACCACCAACACTGCATGTTTTGGATGTCTCCTTTGTCTGACACACCCATTGCAGGTCTTTAAGTCTCTGCTAACGAGCTGATTATCTGAATCAGGTGGTTTGGTTAAGGAGACATGGGCTGTTTCTCATTATGCGTTCTTGCGTCCTCGTGTTCTCATGTAACATCATCATTAACCGTCAAAGTTCAGTTCCAAAACTTAAGACCACAAGAATGGAGGATGCGTGAAAGTTCTCGGATGTTTCTTGATATTGAGGACGCATCGATGCAGACTTGAGCACCGAACTCGTTCTAGAAGTCCCAGAAGTCATTGCGGCTGAATAAAGGAGGTGGAAAGTGCCGCATTTTATACCTGTTTATTATTAAAGTTCAGAGATATAACTATTTTATCTCAGGAGTTTCCCTAAATGAGATGCTAAAAGTAAACAGTAACATGAACATCTTAATAAAGTGTTTTTGCTGAAATTAACATGAAAAATTTGTTTTATTTGTTTTGTGCAACATGTATTTATAAGGTTTTTGTGCATGTTATATATATTGAAAATGGGAAAAGCAATAAATTGTTGTACAGTTGAAGTCAGAATTATTAGGCCCTTTGTTTATTTTTTCCCCAATTTCTGTTTAACGGAGAGATTTTTTTCAACACATTTCTAAACATAATACTTTTAATAACTCATTTCTAATAACTGATTTATTTTATCTTTTCCATGATGACAGTAAATAATGTTTGACTAGATATTTTTCAAGACAATTCTACACAGCTTAAAGTGACATTTAAAGGCTTAACTAGGTTAATTAGGTTAACTAAGCAGGATAGGGTAATTAGGCAAGTTATTGTATAACGCTGGCTTGTTCTGTAGACTATCGAAAAAATATATTGCTTAAAGGGGGTAATAATTTTGACCTTAAAATGGTTCATAACTTAAAAACTGCTTTTATTCTAGCCGAAATAAAACAAATAAGACTTTTTAAGACGTCTCCCGAGTTTGTTCTTCCAAGGTAACCTGACTAGAACGCATGTCCATTCTCTGCGTTCCTGGAATTGAGAAACAGCCATGGAAAATGTGCAGAGCTAGTGGTCCTTCTGGAAAATGATTGAGAAACTTCAAAATACTACAATTCATGTCACTCTAAATGACCTTTTTAATTGCTGAAAAGTAATGGTAAACTGGAAAGCTTTTAAAAAGTCACACAGATACTCAAGTGATTTTGCAATAACTTGTCAATATAAAGTCTTATTAGTTTAGTTTTAAGATATTGAAAAAAGCAACCACTAAAAACATGTTCTCCTAGGCCTCTTTATAAGTGATTAATGTTTTTTTCGGTTTATATTTGTAATTGTAATTATTTTATTTTATGAATATATAAATGTGTCTTCCATTGCATTTACACTTGGATGTGGTTTGTAACTTATATTTAGAATGTATTTATAAAAAAATATTTATTTAATAAAGGTCCCATTTTAATATTTTCATTAATTAATTCCATAATTTCAATTCACTAGAAATTCTGTGTTAAGCTACTTTGACACAATCTGCATTGTAAAAGCGCTATAGAAATAAACATGAATTAAAAATGAAAATTCAAAGTGGGCGTCACCGTGGCACAGTGGGTAGCATAATCTCCTCACAGCAAGAAGGTCACTGGTTTGAGCCCCAGCAGGGTCAGTTGGCATTTCTGTGTGAAGTTTGCATGTTCTCTCTGTATTTGTGTGGGTTTCGTCCGCGTGCTCCGGTTTCCCCCACAAGTCCAAAGATATGCACTATAGGTGAATTGAATAAGCTGGATTAGCTGTAGTGTATGTGTGTAAATGCAAGAGTATATGGGTGTTTCCCAGTGTTGGGTTGTAGCTGGAAGGGTATCCGCTGCGTAAAACGTGCTGGATAAGTTAGCGGTTCATTCCGCTGTGGCGACCCCTGATTAATAAAAGGACTGAGCCAAAAATCAAAATCGAAATTCAAAGCCAGTTACTGTTTTACAGAGTATCTTTATCAAATGGTTTCATTTTAAGTTGTAATGAAGACGGGGAACTATCTTAGGTTTCATAAAAAAATAAAAGTAAATAAATAATAATAAAACTTTCAATTGTTTTTTGGAAATTAACTAAATTCTCACAGATTGGGAATGACCAAAGTAAATCACATTCATAAATGTTCCATTTTTAAATAATATCTGTTTTTTCCACTACAGATCGAGAACGAATTGTCTTGGGGACAGAAGATGGCCTTTTTGTAGTCGAGATCACCAGAGATGGTATGAATACTGTTCATTACCAAGCTCAGTTCTTATCTTTTTATTTCTTAGCAATTATAAATCCAATCTCCCATGATGTTTTCCAGTCATTGTTCGTGCCGCTGACTGTAAAAAAGTCTGCCAGATCGAGCTCATCCCCAAAGAGAAGATGGTGGCCCTGCTTTCTGGCCGTAATCGCCATGTCCATTTATACCCCTGGGCAGCACTAGAGGGAGCTGAGGGCGGTTTCGATGCCAAGCTGACCGATACGAAAGGCTGCCAGGCCATGACCATCGGAAACCTCCGCCCTGGCGGTCCAGCTTGTCTCTTTGCAGGCGTGAAGCGGCAGGTTTTCTGTTATGAAATTACACGAGCGAAACCCCATCATCGCAAACTGTGGGAGGTGCAGGCGCCAGGCGTTGTTCAGTGGCTGGGGATCATTCGAGAACGGATCTGTGTAGGCTACCCATCAGGCTTTGCCCTGCTGGCTATGCAGGGAGAGTCGTCGCCGGTCAGTCTGGTGAGCCCGGGTGACCCCTCGCTGGCGTTTTTGGCCCAGCAGCCTCTGGATGTGCTTCATGCTATGGAAGTGGGGTCCAATGAGATGCTGCTGTGCTTCAGTCAGCTGGGAGTGTATGTGGACGCGACTGGACGACGATCACGAACTCAGGAGCTCATGTGGCCCTCCACACCGCTCGCCTGCAGTAAGTCACTCTGAAGAGCTCGTGTGGGAAGTCAAATGTAATTGGGGAAAGTTTCTAAGCAACGCTGTGTGTGTGTGTTTGCTTGTTTTCAACCCTCCTGAAATTCCAGTGTTTTTCATGTGTGGACTTGGAGGAAGGGAGGAGTAGGAAAGAACAGAGGAGAGGAGGTAGAGAGGACAAAGACGACAGCTTGAGGTTTCATAAATAAAAGAAGAAATTAATGAGAGAAATGAATAAACAGCATGGAGCCTGATTTAGGATTTTAATTTGAGTTTATCTTTAGGATGATCTCTTTTTATTTAGAATTTTTTTAATTAGCAAAAGATTTTCAGCTTCACCTTTACTGGACAGGACAGTGGGGAGTGTAGAAAGGAATGTGTGGGGAGTAGAAAGACAGGGGAAAGACACAAATTTTTGGGGGGTGAACACTTTTTAGCGTTTAAAAAACCTTTACAAATATTTCATTCACAAACCAGTTTTCTGTTCCATCTTTCTGGCCATATAAACTGAGGGCTAGTTTTCTTAAAGAGTAAAAGCAGGCAAGTTTAAAAGATAGTAAAAGAAATCACTGATAAGCTTTTGACATAATTTGCAATATCAAATACATTACACTTATCCAAAGAATGGTTTCTTTTTTCTCTCTCTTTCCTTCTTTCTCTCCTTTCTTTCTTTTTTAAATGATGGGTGTGAGTTCAGTGATTCTAGTCTAGCGTGATTTTTTATTTTATTTATATATATATATAAAATGTAAAAATAAAACGCATAAGAGTAATTTCAGTCATTTTAAATGTCAGTTACTAAACGTTAGTTGGTTAGTTTATTTATATAGCACATTTTTACAACACAACGTTGCCCAAAGTGCTGAATCAATACTAGTTGATTCAAGTCCTACAGCACATACATGACAATTAAAACATAAGACAAATCCTTCAACATTAAAAAGGCTCAACTGCTAAAGAACCAAGATGCAGTTTCAGAAGGTTTTCAAAAACAGATAAAGTTAGAGCTTGTCTAATATAGGGTGAAAGCTTGTTCCAGTATTTATTCAAATAATAATAGTAAAAATTCCTTAAATTTAAATAGCTTTTTATGTAGTGCTTTTACACATTGGGGGAATCTCCTCATCCACCACCAGTGTGCAGCATCCACTTGGATGACGCGACGGCGGCCATGTTGCGCCAGACGCCACCACACACCAGCTGATTGGTGGAGAGGACATCGAGTGATGGAGCCAATTATGATATGGGGATGGTTAGGAGGCCATGATGGACAGAGGCCAGTGGGCAAATTTGGCCAGGGTTAAACCCCTACTCATTTTCAAATGACATTCTGGGAGTTTTAATGACCAAAGAGAGTCAGGACCTCGGTCCATCTCATCCGAAAGACGACGCTCACTGAGCATTATAGAGTCCCCTTCACTATACTGGGGCGTTAGGACCCACACAGACCACTGCTGGTCTTACTAACACCACTTCCAGCAGTAACCTAGCTTTCTCATTTGGTCTCCTATCCAGGTACTGACCGGGCGCAGCCCTGCTTGGCTTCAGTGGGCAACCATGTGAGAGTTGCAGAGAGCTCGCTGCCGGCAAAAGCCCAATCCCCACTTTGCTTACATGGGACCTTGGTACAAAAAGAATAAACTGATCAGAAGACCTTAGTGACCTACCAGGATTATATACATGTAGGAGATCTGAAAAATAAGATGGTGCCAGACCATTTAAGTATTAATAAACAAAAATTAGTAATAATTTTAAATCAATCCGTGACCTAACAGGCAGCCAGCCCAGAGATGAAAGAACTGGGGATATGTGTTCATGCTTGCGAGTCCCTGTCGGAAGTCTCGCAGCCTCATTTTGGACTTATTGCAGTCTATTCAGGGCATTTTAACTGATACCTACGTAGTTGGGTTTGAGTTGCAATAGTCAAGTCTCCCCAAAATAAAAGCATGAATCACCTTGTCAGGGTCATTAAAAGAGAGAAACGACTTGACTTTTGCCACAAGTCATAAATGGAATAAACTGATTTAATCAACTGAATTTACTTGTTTATTAAATTTCAGATCACTATCAAACTGAAACCCTTGGTTTCTAACAACAGATTTTTGATAAGTGGATAGCTCACCAAAACCTGATAATTCTGGAGGGGCAAACCAGACCAGCTCAGTTTTTCTCTCATTGAATTTTAAAAAATTTGAAGACAGCCAGGTCTTAACCTCAATTAGACATCTCATAGGGGAGTCGAGGCCATTTTTAGCATCATTTTTAAGGGGGACATAAATTTGAGTGTCGTCAGCATAAAAATGAAATGCCACCCCATATTTATGAAAAATAGATCTTAAAGTCAAAATATATAAATAAATTATAATGTTGAATAGGATTTTTTTTACATTTGCTATTAATATTTAAAAGTATAAATCAGTTATTAATTTTAAAAAGTAAGTATTTACATTTATCAGGTTGTTGGTAGCTGGTGGTTCTCATTGAGGACATTAGTGCAATGAAAAAAAGATGTTATTGAGAGGCTTTATCACATCAAAAAGTTAAAGAACGTCCATGGGAAAGCTGTGGCCATCTTTATTAGGGATGTGAGTGGAAAAAAAATAGGCAGCGGTAAACAAAATGGAGCAGAAAGACAATATAGTGGTATGCAGCTAGTGTTATGATGTCATGCGAATTATATAAAACAATCAACACTGAAATTCATGTGGCATTTACTCAGCAATCCTTTCAGCAAAACAAAAAAAGTATTTATTGTGATATGCAGTCAGAATAGTGAGCAGCAGTTTCTGACCCAGTTTCACCTTGTGTCAGGTAGTCCTTTGAGAAATGGTTTCTTGAATGATTAAGCAGCATTCTTAAACTCCACTCCTGTTTTCAGGGTCAAACTCGAACTGCCTGACGGTGTACAGCAATTATGGCGTTGATGTGTTTGATGTTCACACCATGGAATGGGTTCAGACCATCTCATTAAGAAGAGTAAGTGACATCCTAATATTAGTCTCTGAAAGAACAATTGTTTGTATTCAGCTGATCTGACTTTCTACTCTTTATAGATTCAGCCTCTGAATGTGGAAGGCAGTCTGAACCTTTTGGGCACTGAGCAACCCCATCTCATCTATTTCAGCAACAACTCCTCAGGTATAATCTCACCCCACAGACGCACACACACTTCATCATGTCAGCACACTGAGCCTGAGGTCTGCACCAATGTAGAAAGAGTCTCTGATCACATAACCTACCTGTGAAGAAATATGCGCTCCACAAGGTGATGTCAATCATCCCCACCTACACCCAAACTGACGCACGTGTGTATGTGCTAGCAAGCTCACACATGCTTGTAGCGCAGTAGTGCTGGATATTTAGATTAATCTGTCACTCAAATCTGTTCACTAGGATGATTTGTTCAATGACTTATTCTGCAAATTGCATCAGATTGACACTATGTGATTGTAAGAGTGCTGCGAGTCCTAGAATTGTTCACTCAATAGATTTGGTAATGTTACAAACCCATTTGTGGCTGAAACGAGTTGAATTACTCTTCATTTAAATTGGCATGTGCACAGATTAGAGCTGGGCGATTAATCTGAATGAAATCGAAAAACACAACTGAGCAATTCCAAGTAGGTACCGCTGCAGCCCGGAGACCTCCAAGTGGGAGGGATTACACCACAAGTAGGTTGGGTTTAGGTCGTGTAGGTGGAGCAGATATTAATAAAACACATCAGGTTACTGAGAGGTTGGATTTAGGGTTAGGGTAGGTGTAGACATTAATAAAACAACAGGTCACTGTGAGGTTGGGTTTAGGGTTGGGGTAGGTGTAGACATTAATAAAACAACAGGTCACTGTGAGGTTGGGTTTAGGGTTGGGGTAGGTGTAGACATTAATAAAACAACAGGTCACTGTGAGGTTGGGTTTAGGGTTGGGGTAGGTGTAGACATTAATAAAACGTCACTGTGAGGTTGGGTTTAGGGTTGAGGTAGGTGTAGATGTTAATAAAACACAACAGGTCACTGTGAGGTTGAGTTTAGGGTTGGTGTAGAAAGCACAATTTTGGTCTCTGTGTCATGTATAAGACATTAAATAAATCAAAACTCCAGGTTTTTACTGCTCATTTGGAGCTCAAGTCAGACCCACTTGGAGCTGACTCTGACCTCCGTTTATACCCTTCTCAGCAAATCTGCGATTGTCATGCACATCTTGTCAGGGAAGCACAGCTCTGTGATCAGTTGTAAATATTCTCCGAAAGCCAGAGGGCCCTCTCATGTAGAAACTACAAACACCCATGAAAAAGAATCTAATAACTGTGACTAATAATAATTAAAATAAAATGGAATCATCTCAGAGAAGGATTTATTTCAAACACTCAACTGAAGTTATGAAGTTTGTAGTAAAAAAAAAGAGAAGCTGTCCAAACAGTAGTAATTATAAAAGACTGATTATTGGTTACACTTTATAACCACACTATGAATCATCTATGAAGCATTAGCAAATCGTGAACTCATTATCTGTTAAGCATTAACTCTACATTAATAGACGTTAGTGAGCAGTTTAACTGCAGATACAAATGCTCTATTCTTGACTTATAAGCACATTTATGATGTTACTGATAAATTTTTTGACTAAATTCAGTATTGCATTATTTACAAATCATTAGTATTTAAGAGTGGTTGGTGGCTTTTAGAATCATTCAGGATGAGTTAGTAAACAATTAATAAACTATTGAAATCAACATTAATATAGAATTATTCAGGCATGTAGTAATGGTTACGTGTTTGTTAATAAATGCTTTATTAACTTAACATTATCCAGTTTTGTGACCTAATCTAAAGTGAGGACTATTTATGCTTTATAAATCTCTAATACATGACAAATAAAGGCTTAATACCAAATGATCTGTGAATGAAATTACATCTTCGCAATCTAATTAAAAAAGTAAAATGTAAAGTTTAAACCTAGCTGAATAACAGGAGTGTCAAAATATAATATAAAATTGCATAAAACAACAACAATATATTCATTTACAATATATTATGATACAACATTTCAATGTTATTTAGCGAAGTTTAAACTGCAGAGTAATTTTATCTTAGTTAAGATTGCAAAGATTTATTTTTAATTTGATACAGTTTTATGTGTTAATCATCAAATGAATAGAAATTAATAAAGTCATTTATGTTCTTTTTTCCTGTTTAGAGTATAACTGAGCCTATAATTGTCATTTATAAGAGATTTAAAAAGCATAAATACTCCTCACTTTAGATTAGGTCACTAAAGTGGATGAAGTTGACTTAATAAAGCATTTATTAACATTCACATTAACTATTAATATATACCTGAATAATAAGATATATAAATGTGTATTTAAATAGTTTATTAATCATTTACTTCTGCATTCTGAATAATCTTTAAAAACCAGCAACTTCTCTCAAATAACTGGTGTGTAAATGATGCAATACTTAATTTAGTAATGAAAAATGAATCATTAACAAAGTATGAAAATACAATCATTGAGCACATTATAGATGTGCTTATAAGTCAAGAATACAGCATTTTTATCTGCAGTTATAAACTGCTTACTAACATCTGTAGAGGTAATGCTTAACAGATAATAAATTCACTATTTGCTAATGCTTAATAAATGATTCATAGTGTGTAGTTATTATAAATTGTTACCCGATTATCTTAATTTCATAATCGTCTGATTAAATTGATTTTGAATCTGATTTTTGCATAGCGTATCTGTGTACTATGACTCTGTGTATATAATACAGATTTAATACAGGAGAGTTCAGGAAGAGCTTTTAAAGCATCATAAGATGTCCTGACTTAGGTTTTTCAGTGGTAAACTGAAGCGCTTCTCTTTGAAACTGTTTGCGTAATAATTGATTTGAGGCTCACACGGAAGTAAAGAGATGCACAAATTAGTATTTTTTGTGATTATTATGAATTTTTTCAACAAACAAGCATTTATTTTAATAGATTCATAATGCAGTTTGTGTTTTACCATCATGCTTTAAAAAAAGACTCTAAATAAAAAATTCGCAATCTATAATCCTTAATAATAACTCCTGTATAGTAGTCCCACAACATTATGACACTCGAATACCCTGTCAGAAAAGTCTAGTGGCTGGAAATGGGCTTTTTACAGTTTCTGTTATAAGGTTAATGTTGTTTTTGTGTTTTTTACATAGATGAATATGGCCACAGTGTAAATGCACAGTAAAGTTACGATCTTATTGCCACATTAGATTGTTATGATAGCATGATATCATTGCCTTCGGTGATTTCCTGAAGATAAATACCTACAAACAACGCAACTGGAATAATTACAACAGTCGCGATTGTTGATCTCATATGAAGCAAGAGCTCCTGATGACATATGATGACGTGTCCAGATGTTGTAGCACTGTCCCATTTCTTAGGGGTAAATTTTAACATTTTTACATTTCATTTTTAAACATAAAAGGGGTAGGGGTACAAAAATAGAATTGGGATTGGGACTTACTGTACATGTGTCTGCATTGTAACCAAACCTAAACTTGCAATCTCTATTGTTGGATGCAATTCACACCAACACATAAACAGTGTGTAACAATGCATCTGTACATCTAACATCAATAAAACATTTGTTCAATTTAAAGATTTGTTTAACAACGCTAAATGAATGAGTATGACTTGTTAAATTACAAGATTTCTTTATAAACACAGTTCATGAGTCCACACATTAAAGTGATTGATTTGTTTATTTGCAATAGCTCATTCATATGAAACACTGCTCCATAAAAGCAGCCCAGGTAATGAAATGTACAGCTCCACCCTTTGTGTGTCAATTTACAATTCGCTTCCTGCCCACTTTGGCAGACGGCCCTCTTGATAAAGACACTTTTGTTTGGTAAACTGAAATGACCTCATTTGTCACACCTCCTCTAGGCACACTGCCAACAATTTGCAAAGCACATTCAGACCCAGCTCCTCCGAGCTCAGAAACATTGAACTGCTGTAGTTTAGCAGGCATAACAGTGTTTCTCAACCTCATTCACACGTGTTTACTCTGACATCTCCACAGATGGCTGTGACCTGGCCATCCCCGAGACCTCAGACAACAGCAAGAAGCTGATGGTGAGGACGCGCAGCAAGAGGAAGTTCCTTTTTAAAGTACCCGAGGAGGAGCGGCTGCAGCAGAGAAGGTCAGCTGGATTCGGGTGTACATTTTTCACACTGCTGTCCTCCTCGTACTATCTTTCTAATTCATGTGATGTTTTTTTCGGTGTTCAACAGGGAGATGCTGAGGGATCCTGAAATGAGATCCAAGCTAATCTCTCACCCCACCAACTTCAATCACGTTGCTCACATGGGCCCAGGCGACGGCATGCAGGTCCTCATGGATCTGCCTCTGGTAATGCCTCAAATCCTGCTATTTAGAGTTGATTTGAATGCATAAGCACACTTGGCGCTAAAATCCACGGACCCTTGCTTAGTAACACATTTTCAAGTCTGCATGGGGCGACACATCAGTTGAAGATATTATGAAGTCACCGTCCAATACCGGAGTCACCCATTTGCCCAGGTTTTTATAAGGCAGTGTTTCTTAATTCTGCAACATGGGTTTCACACTTGCACATTGTAGGTGTCTCATAGAAAATCTTCCGTTCCATTCTATATCCGTTTTCAAACAAAAAAAAGGAAAGCTAAGAAAATGGATTTTTTTCATTTTTTCTTTTGCCCCCCCTTCCCCATAAAAAAATGAAATTTTGGCTCTGTTTTCGTTTTTTGGTTTAAGGTAGTAAAATGGATAAACGACTTTAAAATTCATTATGCACTCCCTAAAAAAAACTAATTCTTTAAAATCTGGCAACCTTTCATGGATTATTTCAAAAACAAAGAACTTGTTAAATTGAAGAGGATTAGACTAATATAGACTAAAACAGAAGATTATTATTATTTTATTTATTATTATTTATTTTTGTATTTATTTTATTATTTGTTTCCTTTTTGTCTTTTTTTATTGTAATAATACATTACCACTATACTTATGTATGGATTTTTTGTATATTGCATGTTTTATTGTCAATTGTGGTGTGAATGTCTAAAAAACAATACATGTACTACACATGTAGGCAGTGCTGAAATGCCCTTTTTCCTCTGATTGGTCAACCAAATCTGAGCTCGTGACGTCGGCTTCAAAATAATAGTCCTCTGCAAATCACCACCAATGCTTTTAAGTATTATTATTTAATTATATATATATATATATATATATATATATATACAAAAAAATCGAGCCAAATTTATTATTATAATTTTTTTGAAAATGCATATGGAATGTACAGAAGATACTCTGATTAAAGCGTTTAATGGGAGATTAAAACACATTTTCCAATTTACTATTTAATGAAGTGAACATTACACCCATGTTATTTCATTATGTTTGTCTTGTTTACTGTTGGTTACTAGGTTACCAATACTACAAAAACACTACTTTAAAATCTTGATGGAAACGCGCCTTATTCACATTTGGAAGATTTTTTTTGTGAACTTTAAAAAGATTGACTTAACGTTATATATATATATATGTATGTATATGTATGTATATATGTGTGTGTATATATATATATATATATATATATATATATATATATATATATATATATGTGTGTATGTGTGTATATATATATATATATATATATATATATATATATATATATATATATATATATATATATATATATATATATATATATATATATACACATTTTTTTTTTTTCCCCCAATATCACACATTTTTAGTGTCTCACTAATTTGACCCATCCAATTCAGCTCAGAGAGCCATTACTAATGGGATTGTTGTGTAATAAGTTGTATAATTAGCAGGTATGCGAAATATACTTAAATATACAAAATGTGCAGTGTGATGAAAACCCCAGGCACAAAATTCAGAAAAACTGCTCTAGTTGGAGGAATCCGAGAGCCACTTCTTTATTCAGACCATCTTCATTTTTTATTCTATGCCATGGAAAAGAAAATCATTTCACTTTCCTGCTATTAAGCTGCACTTCAAACACCACTAATGAATCTATATAACAAAACATACAGTACAGCAATTGCAGTCTGTGGATTCATAAAAATCCTTGAAATAGTATTACAGGTTTTTTTTTTTTATATTAAAGACTGGTTATAATATATAAGGCTGACTATCACTTAGCTACTTGGTCAGAATAGGACACTATGAAGCTAATATTAACAGCTCTTCATTTTTAGCTTACTTTAAAAATGATATCAGCTCACAATTCGTTGGAGGAATGATTATGCAATTGATGTACTGTAAGTTGTTTTTAAGAAGAATCTCCTAGGTAAAACCAGGTAAACTTGGTTGATTCAGATCAATTGCTGCTTTTACACTGTTGGGCCAGTGCAAGCCAGAGCTTACAATGTGCAGGACAGGTGCTGTTCACAGGAATATAATAAATTACTCCATTTCTCCATCTTAAGTCAAAAGGTGGACACATTTAGAAAAATAAATTAAATGATGAATCCACTTATATTTGGGATACATTTCTTTATTTAAAATGAATTACCGCTCGTCAGCACTGATGGCGTAGTGGTTAGAGCGTCGACACATGCACTCATGTGCTCATGGCGTCTCGAGTCCGATGCCGATCCTTTCTCTACTCCCCACACTTTGCTGTCAATACTCTCTATTCATCAAAGGTGAAAACCATATTGACAAAACCATTTTGACAAAATTGTGTGGTCTGTGGAGGTTTGATTGCTTTCTGCCATATTTTGCAAATTAGTCGAAACAGAGACAAGTAAACCGGAGCATACAAAACTTAGTCATGTGGGTGCAGTGGTCTGATATCATCAAAACACAGGGAAGAGATGGATGAAATATGAAAGCAGATAAATGCACAATTACAGTCATACATAGTTTGTCCTAATTTCTTCAAGTGGTCTCTGGCATTTTAACATGTATTAGTCATATTTAATACACACACAAGTGTAATGCGTGTTTGTTATGGCAGTTGTTAGCACACATAGACTAAATAAGTCTATTATTATCATTCTGCCTCATGGTTATTAGATTCCTGTAAGGTAACCGGTTATTTTTTTATATACTCACCAGTGTCTGAGAAGAACCTTCTTCTTAGACTGTTATAAAAGCAGCACTTTGTCTGTTCATAAAGTCCTCTCAAGCTGCCCCACTTTGCCCAAAGTATTTGACAAGCCAGATACCAGTACCACTTACTGTTACATTATTGCAAAATCAGAGGAAGGTCAGCTGAGGTCTGGCCCACACAACTGGCCACTTGAGCACGCTTGCTTTAAACCTAGTTCACACTACAGGATTTTAAGCCAGATTTGGAAGTTAACAAGCTCGCTGACAGATTAGGCTGTGATCGGGGAAAAATCAGAGGGTGCTCGTCGCTTGGCAGTCTTTATTTGTGAACTACTGAACAACAAATCAAAGAGGCTCGCTGATGCATCGCTGGCACTGCAAAGCCGAAAATCCAATATTTAGCATGCTAAATATTCCAGACCGTTCGGCAGACTCGACCCCACGTGCGGTCAGATGAAGTGACTTGCTGCAGCCAATGAGAGCATATCAGCATGAGCTGAACGGCCATTGTGTTCAGGAGCCCAACAGAAATGTCTGTGATTGGCCAGAATGGGCATCGATGGACTCGCTTCACTCTGTTTACACTAAAAATATTATCTTTTTAGTATATATAACTACTTAAAACTACTAGAAACCCACAAAGGTCTGGGCCTCGCTTACATTTTCACTTTCATAAACGGGAGCTATTTCATGGCATAGAATATGCTGTTTTGAAATACAAAGTAAATTAATGTTTTTGCTATCAGAAAGTTATGTTTATGTTAGCAGGAAGTTGCTAGGCAAAAAAGGCATGCATATTTAGTCACGACGAAAGTAGCAGACATACATGCTGTCATTTGAATTAAATGAAGCAAAACTGTTTAGTCTGTTTTATAGTTTTCAGAAAAATACACTGTTATAAAGAAATATACAACCATTCAAGAAAAGTCTCGGTGTTATCGATATGTAAGTTTCATTTCAAAGAGTTATTAATTGACAATAATTAAAAACTCTGACTACATCTGTAGTTCTAGTGTTAAAGCCACATCTATCCACTTGAACCTTGCAGATGAGCGATTGATCTGCTGACGCATCAGCTGATTGACAATGTTTTCAGTTTTTGCTGATGGCTCCTCCCTCAATATTTCATTGGCTGTGGTTTAGTTGCTTGACAGAGCGTGAACTGCCAAGCAATCTGCTGATGTTTAAAGTCATATAGTGTAAACTAGGCTTTAGGCCCAATAGTGGAAACACAGCCAATGTAGTCCTTCAGCTTTGTTAATCAGAATACTCAGTCTAAAAGCTTCTGATCAGTGGTGCATTTCCCAGAAGTAAATGGTTTTCAAAAGAGGAACCTGTTACCATAATTTGCTAACAGTGCTTTTGGGAGATTCATCACCAATGCCTTTCAGTAGTGACAGTTTTTAATTTCATTTTTTTTTTAATTGATGTGACAAATTATAGGAGTATTCCGTTAACTGATTGACTTCCTATTATTCATCCTAACATCCTTTTCTTTCATTTGACTGCACAGCGCTCAAGTCTTTCCCATCTCTCTGCATGTCTCTTTTTCCTCTTCTTCTTCTGTTTCAAAGCCAGCCAGCTCCACTCTTCCACCCTCACTCCCTGTTCTCTGTCTCTCTTTCCTGTCCACGTCGCTCCTTCTGTTTTCGCTCTGGTCGTGGATTCGCTCTGTCCTCTGTTTGCGGTGGCCGCAGCCGAACGAGACTCCCTCCCCCTCATCCTCTCGCCACCATGCCCTGATCTCCCCTCCGACCAACTTTGAGCACGTCTATCACATGAGTCCCGTCTCTGCCGGGCTCTATCTGCAGAAAGAGCCTTCCTCCCAGCAGAGCCTCCTTCAGTTCTCCTCTTCCTCCTCCTCTCCTTCCACATCCTCCCTGGGAAGGGTAGGCTAGAAACACCCGTCCCTACTTCCTGTCCCTCTTCCTGTTCCCCGTTCCCCATCCCTCCCCCACCACACCCTCCAGGCCCTCCACTTCCTCTCCTCCTTGTGTTTCTCCATCCCTGTCCTAATGAACCCTGTCCAAATTCTTTTGCTTGTTATTTATTTATTTATTTTTTGGGTGGTAAAAATGTTTCAATTGAATCATCTCAGGGAATGAATGTACTTTAAATCAGTGCAGAAATGTGTGTAGCTCAATATGAAATATGTCAAATCAATCATTAGTTGTGTGTGCTTTGTGTTTGTTAGTAGCGATGCACCAATCTTGAGTTTTCATGGGTGATTTCTGATTGCTGAATATTAAAAACAAATTGGTATTTTCGATTCAGGTTATTTTTTTAAAGAAACAATCAACTTATCTTTGAAAATAGATCATTTTTCAAAGTCCTCTAGAGTTGAACAGTTGAGTTTTACCTTTTTGAATCTATTAAGCTGATCTCTGGGTCTGCCGGGAGAATTTTTAGCTTAGCATAGATCATTAAATCACATTGGACCATTAGCATCTTGCTGAAAAGTCTTTAGAGTTTCCATAACTTTCTCATTTTATAGCTTGACAAGACAGACAAAATAAAAAAGTAGCTTTTTTCTAGGTTGATATTGGTTAGGAACTTTACTCTCAAGCGTAATAATAAAGGAACTTTGCTGCTGTACCATGGCTGCAGCAGGCACAAGGATATTCCTGCGCATCAAGAGGTTAACAGAGATTGGCCAAATTAAAACTAACAAACAAACAAAAATACTTTTGCCCAGACGATTGGTGCAACTCTACTTATTAATGTTGTCCTGTTTGCTCGTAATGTAATGCTGGGTTAAGACTACAAAATATGTATGCTAGATTAGGCTATTTTGACTATTCAATATTGTAAACATGACAGTACATGTTGCTTTCTGACCAGTTATTGCTTTAATTAAATCTGATTTCCTTGAGAAGATGGAGCTTTTCCTAAAACCTCAAATTTAACCTTCTAAAAGCAGGAGTGTTGTTACAATAGACCTTTCTTTAATTATATAATTTCACATTGTAGCACCAATAATACTTATGTGCACCTGTCGGTTAGCATCACAGATTGAAAGAACCCGCCACCCAGTATTATATAGAATCTTCTGGGTCCTAAAAAGTCTTAATGTCTTAAATTGTAATGACCAAATTTTAGGCCTTAAAAAGTCTTAAATCCACTGAAATAATTTTAATGGGTCTTAATTTTCCTATGTACATGTAAAGCTACACCCAATTGGGCCAACACCCATCCAATCACTAACAATATATTTCAAAAAAAGTTTTAAGAAACGTTTGTTTATTAACTCTATTTAATTATTAATATGGTTTAATAGTCTTCCTTACAATAATATTTGTTTTTATGGTTTTTTTTTTAAGGATAAAACCTCTAGAAATCATCTAATGTCATACAAATGGTGCCTAAGTTGGGTTTATGTCTTGTAGTCTGAAGCCAGCATAATGTTTTAACTGAGTCGTGATAATAAACATTAAATAAGACACAATTGGAAAAGATTTCCACTGAACTATTTGCAAATCAGGGCTGCCACAATGTCGTATTTTTGTTATTGTTGCCTAAAGCTCTAACAGTTATGTTTTAGTATGTTTATTATTTAGAGTACTAAAATATAATCACACTCTAATGCTGAGAAATGCCTTTTTTATTGAGATTAACTTGCATTTAACACAAACAATTTTTTGTTCTGCAGTTTAATACAAAAACTTCATGATTTGATCTGTGCATAAAATGTATTACCCAAACAAAGCTTTTATACCAGTAATTTTAAAGCAAGCTAAAAAGTGTGAAGCCTCTTTTTGGACAAGTGTGTCACTGTGGCCTTCTCTATATATGTGTGTTTGTGACTGTTGTTCATCTGCCGCAGAGTGTGATGCCCTCTTCTCAGGACGACCTGTCTAAAGACAAACCTCGACCTCTGTCCAGCATCTCACGCCAACAGAGGAGCAAGACCCACATCACCCGCACTGCCTCAGGTCAGTGGCCTTCCGTTAGCACACACACACACCCACACCATATATACGTTTTTGGTTTGGTTTATTTTACTCTCCATTGGAGTAATGCATTTTGTACTCTAAAAACTTCCTATACACTACCCCTAAATTTAACCCTTATAGGTGGGAAAGTTTGAATGTAAATGTTACCTTGTCCTCATATACCACCTCAACATTGTACCCAAGTCATACCAATGCCATTATACAGATTTGTGTCATCATCAACCACCAAAATCAGTACATACATACACTCACAGAGAGGCCTATCATTGTGAATCGGCCTGTATAAATAACTGAAAGGTGTGCTTTGTTCACAGGAGGGGGAGATTTTGGAGGAGCAGGGTCGTCCCGCAGTATTTCTGATCAGGATCAAGACTACGAGCGAGAGGTAAGGACGCCCCTCGGGATGTCAAATATGGATTCTTTAACTCGTCCTACTTTCTGAAAGGTGCCAGAAATGCATGATGGATGGTGAGAGGAGACTTGAGGTGCTTTTGGACACTCTGTTTTCTTGTGTCCTGATTTTTGTGCTCTGTAATAACTGCTCCAGTTCTCACAGTGATGCAGACTACAACTGTTAAGCTAAAAATTAGATCGACTATAGGTTCTGAATGTCGATTACATTTCAATTAATCACCCAGCTGGTGATTAATTGAAATGTAATCGACATTCAGAACCTATAGTCGATCTAATTTTTCCAGGACATGACCCTGCTCTGTTAAGCCTTTTTTATACTTCTGCAGCCACTTTGCAGCCACATCTGATCTCTGGTCAAGTTGGATGATGGACCCATTCCCGAGTCTTTGCTTTGCACTACATTGACGATGATTGAAAGCTGCGCCAGAGATGCCTTAAGACGGCATATTGTCTATTAAATTAAAATTATTATTTACATGAAAATATTTGTTTATAGAAGATGCAGGAAATGCACTGTTTAAAATATTTACAGGATATGCAATTCCTGCATATTGAAATTGATATTGAAATTCCTGAGTTATTTTATTTAAAAGAGATACTGCTTATTTTCTACTTTTAATATGAAAAACACTGCAAATCATTTATTTTGTTTCCAAAAGTGCAAGTTATTTATGTTCAGAAAATGAATGACTGTTGGTTTTAGGCAGTGTGTTTTTCATTTTAAGATTAAGGCACGCTCTGACAGGCATGTGGGAACGGTGGGCGGGGAGAACTAGCATTAAAGGCACAGGCAACAAAAACAGCTACAATGAGTTCAGAGAAAATTCTAATGTTCTGAAAGCTATAATAAACAATCAGATGAATAAGCTGAACCTTTACAGACACATTCTAGAGACACAAAAGACTGCATTAAATCTTAATAAAGGGGTAAAATAGGTGCCGTTTAACTTGTTAAAAACTTAGTCATTTTTTGCTTTCGAGTCATTCTAATATAAAATAAAATAGTTTTATTTCAACCACATCAAGTTAATAATAGCAACACTGCTGGAAACACCTACCAGGACCTGAGTGCATTTTTTGTTTAATCTTGTTTCTTTACCTTTTCTTTTCTCTGTAGCCCGACTCCGACTCGACCAAGCATTCCACCCCCTCGAACAGCTCCAACCCCAGCAGCCCACCGAGCCCCAACTCTCCCCATCGCAGTCAGCTGACTCTGGACAGCCTGGATCAGTCCCTGGACGGCTGAAAGAGGACATGACCCTTCATAAGCGTCCCAAACACACACACACACACCCTGCATATCCACCTGCTCTGCAAGGACTCGCTAAAGAAGTGCCAAGACCCTTCCAGCTCCCCAAGGGCCCAAAGGTTTAAACGATAAAAAGACGCCTCAATCGCCACAAGCAGAGAGTGTCAGGTGTGTGTGTGTCCGGAAAAAAAAGAAAATAAATCTTCAGAGCCACCAAAATAAGAGATAAAACCTGCCCCCTGGTGGAAATGTCACGGTATTACACTAACCGGCTCAGATTAGTAGTATGACAGACTTTTATTTTATTTTATTTTATTTTAAACCTAATTTCATGCCATGCTCCTGCAAGTTGTTTTTTTTTATTGTTATTTACTTTAGTAAGTGAACATGCATCACATCTGCTGTGTCGGAATTGCTTCTGGATGATTATTAGCTTCCCTTCAAATCGCTCAATTGAGTGGGGGAAAAAGACTGCTGTTTTTAAATGTATATTATCAGGATCACTCATCAAAGCGGCCGAAGAGAGGAGCGTTTTGGGATTAAAAAAAATAATCAGAGGATGATAAAGGACTGGGACATTCTTGTATAAACCAGTTGGACCAGTAACAGATTCGTCAGAGAATCGCCTCATCTCATTCGAGCAATAGATCACCGCCAGAGACTTTAAAGCCAAACCAGAGGGCACTTTTATTATGTAATTTCTCTCTCACTCTTTCAGTTCTGCATTTAAACCAGCCTTTATGAATATTCATGTTTTAACGTAGATGTTTCCCACAAAGATATCTAATTCAGCTTCGGAGACGAACAAAAGCGACGAAAATGAAACTTTACGTATAGATAAGTGTTTTAATATTATTAATAATAATAATAATAATAATAATGAAAACAGAAGAGAACGGCACACGGCTACAACTATTCATAGGATTTCAGTAGTTCCTCTTAAGCTGCTACTGCTGCTTTGTGTGCTCTATTTAAAATAAAAGCGAGAAAAAAAAATGTATATGTGATAAGGTTATCTCATCATAGCCGTGCTCTGGTTCCCGATGTTGACACGTGCGATCCGTCACTCGTATCAGAAAGCTGCTGTGGGTTTTTGTCTGTGTGTTAACATCGTGCAGGCGTGGCTGGCATATCCATTATCACTCAAGTGTGCCTTCAGTGCCAACTTTCGTTTCAGTAATAAACTGTGCTAAAGCATTTCAGTGGTGTGGACGAGACCGACGGTGATGTGTTAAGTCTCTACTACCCCCCCTCCCCCAGCCCTTCTGAAACACTGTAAGACACTTGCACACGTTTTTAGTTCAAGGAAATGATTTTGTGTGAATTTTTTTTCTCCTCCCTTCTTTATTTCCCGTATTTCACTTGTCTGCTTCATCAGATGGACGTTTATCCTCAGAACACTACTGCTTTTACTTTAAAAGAAGAAGAAAAATGAATCACAGGTTGAAATCTTTGTAATTATTGACTTGTTAGCCACATAAATTTGAACAAACAATAAAAGAGTACCTGTTGTGCTTTTTTGTTGAATTTGTGTGTGTTTGGGAGAAGCTTTTTTACTAGATGTAATATGTTTCAAGTGTGTGAGAGAAATTTTTGCTCAAAAACACCCTATGAATCATTTATATTGTGCCCTAAAAGCCCTTTTACAAACAAAGTTTACAAACCTTTTCTTTGAAAGTGCATTTTATTTAGTTTAAACACAAATTTTTGGTGTTTTGTTTTTATTTTGTTCTTTGATTTAAATGTAAACTTAATAAAGACGCAGAAAATGAGATAGCAGTAAGAACTGCAAATGGGTCGGACAATTTTTGGCCGTAGAAGTATGGGTGCAGGCTTTGTTTTCGATCACACTTCATGCAATGTTTGGTGATGGATTATTGTTTTATAACAAATTTCATTTGATATAATTTTACCTTAGTTTTGATGCAGAGAAACGATGAAATCTAATGAATTGAAGAGCATTCGAAAGCAAAGCCTGCATCTATAGTTCAGCCATAAGGCCAGAACAAGTTTTCATGCATGTCTCTTTATATGCAAATGAGCTGTTACTGCTCGCCCACTTTGCAGAAGGGGTGAATGAAGTCAGTCTAGGGCCATATATACTTGCAACAAAAAGTAAAGTTTGCAACAAAAAGTGTTTTGAGAAATAAAAAGGAATTTTGCAAATGAAAATAAAGAACTGAAATAAAAATAAAGTAGTGCAAAAAAAGAATAGAATAATAGAAAAATATTTAAAAATTCATATATTTGCTAAATATTAATTATTGCCAATACAAAACCTCAAGTCAATTGCAACGCTCGTTTTGATTAGCCTTGAGTTGGCGATGCTTTTTCCATTTCACATTTCTGTGCCTGTCACTTTCCTGGCCCTGATTTGACAAGAGGGTGGAGTCACAGGAACTGGGGCGTGTACGGCATGCCCGGACCTGCCTCCTATGAAGCGACATCAGCTGGAGACATCGTGACACAAATGAAATCAGCTATAAATCGCTGTCAAATTTAATCCAGATTAAGTAAAATACCCGAATTCCTTGTTTTTTTAGGGAGATATTTAAATCGTCAAACAATAAGACTCGCAAATCAAAATGAACGTTGCAATTGACTTGAGAGGTTTTGTAAACGCAATACTGGAAAAAAAAATATATATATATTAATTTGTTTTTTTTAATTGTAAATATTGATTTTTTTGCACTGCTTGATTTTTATTTTCAGTTCTTACTTGCAAAATTCCTTATTATTTCTCAAAACTCAATTGTTTCTTTGCAATCTTTTTGAGATTTGCATAATTTTTTTTTGCTCAATACTTTATTTTTAGTTTGCAAAACGTTTATTTTGCAAGTATATATGGCCCTAGATTGACTTTATAAGGGTGGAGCTTTTACAATTTGTGTCTGCTACTCCACAACAACAAACAAAACATCTGCATGTGTTTATTTTTTGTCAGTTTAAATGCTGCATGATATATGAAGCTTTATGGGCACTGACAGGAAGCAAGCATGATAGATGTCTATATCATGTCACATATTAAAATACTTTTTCTATATAAAGTTACATTTTCTATATAAATTTATTACATTTTTATAAAGCAATTTTTATATGTATATTTTGAAAATGTGTTTAAATACATAAACATAAATATACACACAAAACTAGGACAACTTAAGTTTATACAATTGGGAAGTTGAATGTGGTTAGCACGGTCACCTCACAGCAAGAAGGTCACTGGTTCAAATCCTGGCTGGGCCAAAGGTATTTATGTGTGGAATTTGCATGTTTTCCACCTGTGCGCATGAGTTTCAAAAAGACATGCAGTATAGGTGAATTGGGTAAACACAAATTGACCGTAGTGTGTGTGAGAGAGTGTATGCGTGTTTCCCAGTATAATGCACACTGTATAATGTTTCCAGTGCTGGGTTGTGGCTGTAAGGGCATGAGCTTCATACAACACATGTCTGAGTAAACGGCGTTTCATTCCACTTTGGTGACCCCTGATAAATCCGGGACTAACCAAAGGATAATGAGTGAATGTGCCAGTAATAAGATTTTGTTGTTTTGCTCTAAGTTCCAGTATTTTATTTCTTTATATATTTTCAGAAGCTTTATTAGCCAAGTGTGCGCAAACACACAAGGATTTTTTTTCAGGAGGTTAGGGTATATACAGTACATACATATCAACTCAAGAACACAGAATGACACTTAAATAAGTGGTAAAGAAACTAAAAGAATAAAAAATTCTGTAGCTATATATATATATATATATATATATATATATATATATATATATATATATATATATATATATATATATATATATATATATATATACACACACACACACACACACAGTTGAAGTCTGAATTATTAGTCCCCCTTTGAATTTATTTTTTTTTTTTCAAAATATTTCCCAAATGATGTTTAACAGAGCAAGGAAATGTTCACCGTATGCCTGATAATATTTTTTCTTCTGGAGAAAGTCTTATTTGTTTTATTTCGGCTGGAATAAAAGCAGTTTTTAATTTTTTATGAACTATTTTAAGGTCAAAATCATTAGCCTCTATAAGCTATTTTTTTTCTCGACTGTCTACAGAACAAACCATCATTATTCGTAGTTAAGCCTTTAAATGTCATTTTAAGCTGTATAAAAGTGTCTTGAAAAATATTTAGTAAAATATTATTTACTCTCTCATGGCAAAGATAAAATAAATCAGTTATTAGAAATGAGTTATTAAAACTATTATGTTTAGAAATGTGTTGAAAAACAGAAATTGGGGCAAAAATAAACAGGCAGGCTAATAATTCTGACTTCAACTGTGTGTGTGTGTGTGTGTGTGTATATATATATATATATATATATATATATATATATATATATATATATATATATATATATATACAGTTTAAGTCAGAACTATTAACCCCCCTGAATTATTATTGTATAATGATGGTTTGTTCTGTAGACCAGCGACAAAAATATACAGCTTAAAGGGGCTAATAATATTGACCTTAAAATGATTTTTTTTTTTTAATTAAATTAAAAACTGCTTTTATTCTAGCTGAAATAAAACAAATAAGACTTTCTCCAGAAGAAAAAATATGATCAGACATACTGTGAAAATATTGAAAAAATGAAGAAAAAAAAGGGGGGGGGTTCTAATCATTCTGACTTCAACTGTATATACAAGATACAATATAAATATAATCAAGTCCACTACTGTTTTTCATTAGTATTACTATTGTAGTTTTGGTAAATCTAGCGCAAATAAAAACAAACAGTCAGACTTTTATTTTGGCAATATGTTGGAACCAGGAAGTAGTAGTTAACAAATCTGACGTTTCATGGGTTGGTTTTTCACTAATATTTAGAAGGTAAGCCTCTGTATCGAGATTATAAAACTATAGCGATACTTTTGTTTTATAATCATCCAAACAGCAGCATTATATTAACGGGCATGAAAGAATGCTTTTATCAGATTAATGTTACATTAGCGAATCATGAAATGTCAGTTTCTGATGACAGCAGCGTATATGGATAATAAATAAAGAGTCAGCTGAATGAAGTGACATGTTTATCAGCGTCGGTTATCAGCTGATAGTTTAGACACATCTGTGAATAAACAGTGAGTGTGTGTTGATGCATTGAGACGTGCAGCTAGCTAAATTCAGTGTGTTTTCAGATGACACGAGCCAAACCTGAGGATGATGAGTACTGGAACAGCTCCAAATTCAAAGCCTTCACCTTCGATGATGAGGACGATGAGTTTTCACGGGTGAGTTCAGCGTCTTTCTGTGGAGCTCTGAAGGAGTTTTTCCACAGTAATATGACAGTGGAGAATGACTGGACTGTATGGCTCAGTCACACCTAAATGCTTATTGAATATTATAA
This sequence comes from Danio aesculapii, assembly GCF_903798145.1. Classification (NCBI taxonomy): domain Eukaryota; kingdom Metazoa; phylum Chordata; class Actinopteri; order Cypriniformes; family Danionidae; genus Danio; species Danio aesculapii. The sequence continues at coordinate 11,990,399 of NC_079454.1, forward strand.
AGACAACAAAAGCTTTTCGAAAGTATTTTGCTAGCTATTGAGCTGAGCTACACACTACTGGACGGGGTTGACAGGTCTGTGTAGCAAACCAGCCCAAAGGCCAATTAAAAATAGCCCAAAACAAGCCTGAGGACGAATACGACACTCCCATAGCTAAAATGCTCTCTGTTTTGACTTATACACACTTTTTTAGCATTAAAATCACTAGTTGTAATCTTAATTGTTTTGTTTTCACAAAGCAGCTCCCTCACGTAAGATTCATGATTAAACACCTTAATAAAAATAAAAAAATAAAATAAAATTTAAAATTCAGTTGGAAAACAGTAGTAACAATTTTATGTGGACAATAATCATTTTGCAGATCCAGTATTTACTAGTATTAGCTACTAATATTAGCAGTTGGTGTAATAAATAAAAAGACTAATGTTTTCAAATTGGCCAACATGACAAGAAAATTAAAAAAAAAAAATATATATATATATATATATATATATATATATATATATATATAAAAAGTGCTCAGCATATACAAGTACACCCCTCACAAATCTCTCTTTTAAATTCATATTTTTAATAGGAAGCTATACAATAGTATATTTGTGCATGTACATTAGATTTGTCAGTACTGAAGACAAATCTGGAGCTTATCTAACAAAATAACTTATAATAACGGTCCAAGCTAGTACACCCAAATTTACCTGTTATAGAAAAATTAAAAAGAGGAAAAATAAAAAAAACTAACTAAATTTTTTTTAAATTAAGTTGAAATTTTTGCTTGAATTTATTTGTATTAACTTTCAATTTCTCAATATGTTTGGTGACTAAATATTATTTTAATAAATATATCAGTTTAATAAATCTGTTTTGTTTAAACGCACCAAAATACATTGTCTTTGTTCACTGAGAAATTTCTAAATGGGATGTGCTCATTTATGCTGAGCACTGTATGTATGTATGTGTGTGTGTGCATATATATATATATATATATATATATATATATATATATATATATATATATATTAGTTCTAATAGATTAAGAAATGAAGAAATGTGATAATATTTGATGATAATATTTGTGGAACCAACATCACTACTTGTTATACACTTTTATACACGTATACACTTATTTAACAACACACTTTACATGCCAATTTGCACATAACAGCTGCACATATAACGCTGTATATAGTAATAAACACGTACATACACTTGTCAATTGTATATTTGCACTCACTACTTACTTCTATTTTTTTTTTTAATATATTTATTTTCTGTTTTTTGTCCTGTCTCTGTCATTCTGTTGCACTGTAGAAGCTCTGTCACGAAAACAAATTCCTCGTATGTGTGAACATACCTGGCAATAAAGCTCTTTCTGATTCTGATTCTGAAATAGTTAATTTGCTATAGATCGTATATTTTTTCCATAAAGTAACAAAGAATAAAGTTAATAGAGCACTTAAAGTGGTTTGTTATCTGTATTATTAACAATGGTATTTTTTTATTATTAGAGATTTTAAAAAGAATTAAAAAAAGAATAAACATTATGCAGTACAATTTAATGTAGTTCACTCAGTTTTAAACAAGTGGATTTTGTTTATATCTTCATATGGTGGCTTGAAACTCAATGCTGTAACATTGCAGAGACTCAACCTGTTAAGTTAAATAAAGCTGTATTATTTCCAACATATACTCGTTCATTGCTTGTTTCATTAATATAAAGCTACGGGCTATGACTTGATTGATTATGTTACGCAGGGAGTTGTATCTATTTCTCTTGTACAAACTCACAAAGCATTAATTAATGCGTTAAAGCGTTAATTAATTAATTAACAGCTTATTTGTGCATTAACGGCTGTCATGTTCAAATAAATGTTTATTATTCAAAGCAGAGTAAGTCACTTTTCATTTTTTTAAAGAGCTGTTTCTCCAGCAAATGCAGTTCTGTAATGGCACACAATCACAAATCTTCCACTAGATGGTGCCGTTTATTGTGAATATTGTGTAAAATATTAAGTTTTATATATTTTGAAAATCCAGAGAATCTATTAATCTGTGAATTAGAATTTTCTGTGACTGTTTTTATTATGTAACAGATACATTTTCAAAATTCAATATCATTTTTTAAAAGCTGCTAGAAATAGTTAAATAAAAATATATTGAATTATTAATTCATTGATTCATTTTCCTTCAGCTTAGTCCCTTTATTAATCAGGGGTCACCACAGCAGAATGAACCACCAACTTATCAAGCATATGTTTTACACAACCGATGCCCTTCCAGCTGCAACCCAGTACTGGGAAACATCCAAATACACTCATTCACATACATACACTACGGTCAATTTAGTTTATTCAATTCATCTCTAGCACATGTCTTTGGACTGTGGGGGAAACCGGAGCACCGAGAGGAAACCCACTCCAACATGCAAACTCCACACAAAATGCCAACTGACCCAGCTGGGACTCTTAACCAGTGACCTTCTTGCTGTGAGGCGACAGTGCTAACTACAGAGCCACCATGTCACCTGTATTGAATTAAGTAAGAATGTAATAAATTCTGCTGTCTTCATTAGTTGACGCAATCGAATTTTTTACAATCTAAAACAGCATCTTTGGATATCTTTTCTGCTAGAGATACTGTTTTCCTAAAAAAAATAAATAAATAAAGTAAATACAAATTTTTACACACAACTTAGGAACAGTATTACAGAATATTTTTGCGGTTTTAAAAACTTGACTTTTTAAACCGCGGTATACCTTGAAAATGGTTATCGTCCCATGCCTAATCTGGAATGGCAGGCCTTCTCTGATGATATCAGTTTGATGGATTTGGTGAAGGTACACAAAATAAGAAGAAACAAAAACCCAATATTCCTCCTGCTTAATATTCAGTTTCAGTTGGAAATATCTCAACACACCGAAATAAAAGCTTTCACACTTTCAAACTTTCACACAGACTTCCAATGCAACATTGTTGAGGAAAACCTTCCTTGAATAATTCAAAATAAGCCTGTTTTGAACATACTGAATAATAATAATAATAATAATATTAATAATAATAATGATACTGTATAATCTTAGGTCAGACAGAAAAAAACACTGTAAATACAATAATATAATAAAAAATAATAATAAATAAAATTGATGCATATAGATATACATAACATGCCATAAAAATCAGGCACTGTTACATTTCACCAAACAAGGACAACAGAATTATACAGTAAATAAGTATATTAATAATAAGGTCAAATATCACACATACACAAAAACATACATACGCAAGATGATATATATATATATATATATATATATATATATATATATATATATATATATATATATATATATATATATATATATATATATAGATAGATAGATAGATAGATAGATAGATAGATAGATAGGTAGATATATATATATATATATATATATATATATATATATATATATATATATATATATATATATATATATATAGATACATAAATGATATAGATGATATATGTATAGATACATAAATAGATAACACATGATAATACAAGCTAATACTTGAAAATAATAATAATTTAAAAACATATGGCAGCATAGTGGCTCAATGATTAACCCTGTCGCCTCACAGCCAGAAGGTCGCTGGTTCGAGTCCCGGCTGGGCCAGTTGGCATTTCTGTGTGGAGTTTGCATGTTCTCCCGTGTTAACGTAGGTTTCCCCCACAGTCTAAAGACATGCATTATAAGTGAATTGGGTAAGCTAAATTGTACGTAGTGTATGGGTGTTTCCTAGTACTGGATTGCAGCTGGAAAGGCATCCGCTGCGTAAAACATGCGGGAATAGTTGGTGGTTCAGTCCATTATGGTCAACCTCTGAAAAATAGACTAAGCTGAAGGAAATGAATGAATAAAACACAATAACGTGTTTATATAATATTTATTATTACTTTTCCTCTGATATTTGCAAATGCTTTAGCACTGGCGTTTGGCCCTCACAGTGATTTAGATATTTTGTGATGTTTTTATCTCACAGTTGAAAGAGTCCAAACGGGCCGTAAACAGCATCCTGGTGGATGATGATGATGATGATGAAGACGATGTTGAGAGAGTGAGCTGGAGCGGTGAACCTGTGGGAAGTACGCAGTCCTTTGTCTGGTCTTACCGTCTTCAATGTTTGTGCTTCACTCACAGGAGGATCATCACTTTCTGTTTGTTTGTGTGTTTATTTTCAAGGCATCTCTTGGTCAGTGAAGGAAACTGCCTCCAGTATCCGCTCTGGGAGTGAGCAGAACTTCCCCAAAATCGATACCGCCCCTTCACTGTCCAAACAGGGCTCTGGATACTCTCTAAGCTCCCTGTTTAAAGGTACTGTATTGAGCTTAAATCTTTAAATTCGGTCATTATGGATTCAACAATCTGATCCTGTTTACTGTATATTCTCTCAGCCAAGAGCAAGCCTACTGCTTTCCAGTCCTTCTCTGAATGTAAGTTATTTAGGAGGATTTATGTTTATTTTTTATGTGTGTGAGTTCTATTAAAGTGTGTGCTGTTCACTGTTTTTTAGCTTTTAACGAAACATCTGCTAGAACATACGCACCAGAGCTGAGGAAGCCCAAGTCAGATGGAAAGGTAATGTACATGTTGATGTTTGGGGTTAGTACGATTTCCAGATGTTTTTGAAATAAATGTTTTGGATCAAACCACAGCAAACATTAATCTGAAATTATTATAGATTAAACTGTTTACTGTATAAATAACTGTTTACATTTACAAAGTTTGTCATTTTTGTGTTATGTATTTTAAAAGCTGAATTTCCAGCATCATTACTCAAGTATTCCAGTTTTATTGTTTTTTTATAACATCATAAAAATTTATATATATATATATATATATATATATATATATATATATATATATATATATATATATATATATATATATATATATATATATATATATATTATCTTGATTTTATTGTCACTTTCCATCATAAAATATTCACATCAAAAACAAAAATTAGATTTCAAGCATTATATTTTCTGAGCGGAAATAATAAAGTCTATTATACATTTATGCAATGATTTATACAGAAAACATTGTGTAATAAAAGTTTATTTACCAAAAATTTTTTTAAATAGAGTATTTTAATATTTAAATATATATTTTAGAATCGCAGTGCTGAAAATATTTATGAATTGTCATCTTACACCTGATACTTTGCCATTATTCTTTCATCCACTTTGTGGTACCCGTTTGTCAGCAAAGCGATGTTAATGTTTTTAAATAAAATACAGTTTAGTATGATCACTTGTATATGTTTTAAATAAATTTAAATAAGTACAGGTCAGAATCAGTATTTAAAATGTTTATTTCAGTAATTTGTGTATAAATATAGCTTTTATATTTCATATATATATATATATATATATATTATTTTACATAATATAAATATAATTATGAATGACAACTTAATTTTACTCATATTTTCACAGTTTATTTTCACAGAAAGTATTTAAAACCTGAAAATAGACAAATTACTTATATTTAATATGCTTGCTATTTATTGAAATTCATTTTAATAAATTTTATGTGGACACTGTAATGGGACATCTCATGCTCGGATCATTTATTTCTTCAAAACAACAACAAAATCTTGACCATAAAATTTTGAACAGCCGTGCATAATTGGCTAAACAAAGTTTCTAACATTCATATTTTGTATTTCACTCAGGATTTTGTCAGTGACCTGAGTCCAGAGGAAACCATCAGAAGAATGCAGAAAGGACGGGTAGGGGGCAGCAAAGAGCTGCAAGTTATATACATTCCACTACAACAGGGGTGTCCAAACTCGGTCCTGGAGGGCCAGTGTACTGCATAGTTTAGCTCCGACTTCCTTCAACACACCTGCCTGGAAGTTTCTAGTATAACTAAACAGCTTGATTAGCTGGTTGAAGCACGTTTAATTGGGGTTAGAAATAAAATATGCAGGACTCCGGCCCTCCAGGACCAGTTCCAGTTTGGACACCCCTGCACTACAAAGCCAATTTAAATGTGCAACGTCTGTTATACAGTATATGTCCATTCATTATTTTCCATTTCCAGAACATATTTTTATGATCACAGAAAATCAAGGTGTGTTCACACTTGTAGCTCTCTCGTCTCGATTTTTTTTGGACAAAAATTAAAATATTATGAGAATATTTAGTCCTGTTAAAAACAGTATATGTATCCCTATATCCTCAGTGCTGGACTCAACATGCTCAATTATATATGATGAATATACAGTATGAGTAGATATGATGATACTTGTATTAGATGAGTGTGAACATTGTGAAAAACCATGTCAAAAACCATGCCAGTCACCATGAATTAAATTCCTCAAACACATAAACAAAAATCTGCAGCAAAGAGCTTGTTTTTGGAAAGCAAAAACAAATATGCTTGAGGATTCTGTCTTTTTATGGTCTTGTTGTGTGATATTGTGTCCTGTTTTTAGTTTGTTTAGGCATATTTGATATATTTCAGTTGAACTGCACCAGAGTTTGTTTTGGAACTGGACAGAGATCCACATTTTTGGCATCCTCTGTCATTCTACAGATACTGTGTTCCACATTTTTGGTATCCTCTGCAGGGTTCAACGCTAAGGATTTTTTCTACTGGCCCGATTGCACCAGCGGTTCAGATTTTTATTTGCCCTGCCAATATTTTCACTGGCCCCACCAAAAAAAAGTAAAAGTTAATAGCTATTTCTTAGCCACGTGTTTTAAATAAGGTGTCGAAAATGTGTTTAAATTTAGAATTTAAATATTAAAAAAATGTGAATAAATGTATAATGAGCAAATCGTCGCGTTGTACCCACGTAAACGTCTGCTTCCAAGACATTCTTTTAGCCTCATAATTTGATGTCGCCGTCACTTCACTGTACTGCTTTTTAAAAAAAGACATGCTCACAACATCCAGTCAGATAAGAGGAACTGAAAGCAGTATGATGTTTATGACATCACAGAGAAGGTAGCATTTAAAGGCTTAAAACCACAAACTTTTTCTAGATTCTAAGACTGCATTCATACACAATTGACAAATAGTCACAGGCAAATTTATTTCTTGTTACAAGGCAGTACAGATTGGACCAATAACAATTCTGTCTACTGTCCCGAGCGCCTTGCACACTGGCCCCGGGCCATCGGGCAGTCCTTATTGTTGAGCCCTGCTCTGTCATAACCACCATTTGTTTGGTGTGCACTAGGGTTTGATGGCAGTATTTACACTTACTGTATTCAAATGAAGTACACTAAAAAAAAGCAATCACCGTTTATTTTAATCAAACAACTGTGAACACACCCTTAGTATTTTAGAAACTTCGAACACACCATGTTTTTTTATATTGCTTTTAAAAAGCATGCATTTCCTCACAACACAATACATTTGAAATATCTGACAATAGAAGTAAATGGTTGTTTTTCAGGCATTCTCTTTGGAAAAGTTCCGCTCTCTGCAGGACAAGCTTCTGCTGCTGGATGAAGCCGTTTCTGTTTATGACGGCAATGTCATCACTGCTGTGAGCTGCCCATCACACTCAATTACCCTATATGGAAAAACTGCTCTGGCTTTACAATGACTCATATTACTAGGAACATCGTGCTTTTATGTTGCTTAATCACTGATTATGTACATTTTCCTCCTGCAGGTCTTGATATATTTAAAAAAGTCATTAAGTAAAGGTAAGATCTTTTGTGATCATTTGTTATGATTTTTTTTGTCTTCATGTCTTATTTTTTGGGTCAAAAGATGTGGATTAAATTAAAATAAATAATTTTAATAATATTTCTTAATAGTAATATTTGTATTTTATATTATTTTTATATTATTTTCGGCATTGTTGCAGAAATCCTCTTTCGAGAGTTAATGCCAAGAGACGTGGCTTTACGTCATTACATCCACTATTTGAAAGAGATGGGAGAGCAAAAGCTATTGGTGGAGTTACTGAAGTGAGTTCACTGTTTATATCTATATATATATAACTTCCCCTCTTTGCCTATGATCATTTAACACATCTCTCCATACAGTATATTTGCATTGGCTCTTTGATTTGAACAGTTTATTTGACTAACTGCCTTTATCGCTTTGGTCACATGACTATTTTAGGGCTCTTGGCAGGACAGAAGACATGGCGGTAGGTACTAACTGCACAATCATAAAACACCTGTTATTATACTCACAACTCATACACAGATGACTCCATGATCAAAATATCTGTCTAAGCTTGGGAGAGCCCAGTGTTAACTAATAGAAATACGAAAACTTCCTCTTTCATGTTTGCACATCTGTTGCTCTGCCATTTTTCCCATGTGAATGTTTAGCATTTTTTTAATCTAGATAGAAACTTTTATTATATATGTATATGTGCTAAACGTATTACATGTAACTATGTAAGATGATGTCAGACTAGGGCTGATAATATAATAATAATAATAGCATAACAATAAAACTTAAAAAGCATAAATGAACTAGAAATCAAAATATGCTGTTAATTTCTTGCCTTCAGTCAATCCATGATGTACAGTAGGCGACTTTTTGTTATTATTATTTTTTATTTTTATTTTTTGGTCACTTTAACATTATGGGCCCTATCATACACCCGGCACAAATAAGGCGCAAGACATGTTTGGTGTGATTTGTTACTATTTTTTAGACCAGCGCAACAGTAATTTTCATGTTTTGCACCATGTTATATTAATAGCAAATCCATGCAATTTAAATAAATTCTATTTTATTGAATTCTTTAATGCTATTTTTTTTATTCCATGCTATTTAAATAAATAAATAAAATGTATTTATTTCTTTTTTGGTCGCTTTAACATGTAACATTTAACACCCAGCGCAATAAGACGCAAGACGTGTTTGGCGTGATTTGTTGCTACTTTCAGACCAGCACAACCCTAATTTTCACATTTTGCGTCACATTATTTAAATAGCAAATCCACTAAGTGGACTCATGGGTGTGCTGGTTTAAAAAGGAGGTGTGTTAAGGAGCATTGTTGGCGCGTTGCTATTTTGAGGAACTGAAATAGAGCTGGTCTAAAGTCCAGCGCAGAAAACGTTAGTCAGCACCTATGCTGGTCCAAACGCTTAGACATTGCTTAATACACAGAGGATGTACAGCAATACTCTATGTACGCAATGTCTTTACATATGAAAAAAATGTAAGGATTAAAATGTTTCAAAAATTATTATTTTCTACATAAATATAAAAACCACCACCTCAGTATATTGCTGTTGTTGTTGTTGTTGTTGTTGTTGTTTTTAATATTATTATTATTATATGCATATTTATTTTTGTTTTAATAAAAACAAGTTTAGATTTGTCCATCTGTTGGGTTTTTTAGACGGATGCATCACCATATGGGGCAATACGAAAAATGTTTGGATATAACTCAGTTGTTTGACCTCACTTCGTTATTATTGTTCATGTATTTGTTTGCTGGAAATTAGAACTGAATTTAGAAATAGTTTTGAAACAAATCTTTACGCTTAACAAACGAAATTAAAAATGTAGGCTAATGGATGTCTACCGGAGTGCGTACAAATTGTTTCCTTATCCACGAAAGTAAAGGAGTAAAGTAAAAAGTAAAATAAAGAGAAAGTAAAGATGCCGAATGGAGAAGGCTCGTTCTTTATCCTCGCGTTGCAGATCATCTGTATAACTGTTTTCTTGGTAGTGAAGCGTTCAGTTTTTCAACTTACAAATGCCACATGGCCTGACGCAACTGACTCTTAAACGAAATGTGAGATGAAACTCTGATTGGTTTAATGCACATTATGCTCAAAACACACCAATAGCATATTAACAGAATAAGCACAACCCTGTTAGACCATGCACCACGGCGCAAACTGTATTTTTCCGTCCTTAAAATAGCAAAAGTGGATTCAGACATGCCCTTGATCATTTTGCGTCATGTGCTTATGATAAAAATAGAGTCCTAAAAGTGAGTTTGTCCACCTAAGTGTTATTTTGCATTGGAAAAACGTGAAGGCTGTTCTAAAAAAAATCAAATGTGAGCAGTTTTCCAAATGTCAAAGCATTTTAAAAAAGCAGAGCGCTCTGCACTGAGCGTTAAACACACGACTTCAGCACGGCTATGCAACTGGCATGACGCTTCCATTCACAACAACAATAAAAAGCAATTTTGCATTGTGCAAAAATGCTTTGGTGGACTCCCCAAAAAGAAGGTTTTTAGCTGAAAGCGTGGTCACTGAAATCACTTAACACCAAAAACTTAAATGTTCTGAGAATGTGTAAATTATTTTTTTTTTCATGTGTGTATGCATGTAAACCATCATTGTCATCAAGGGTTAATGAAATTTGGTGATCTTTTATTTATTTAAGCTTTATAGAAGTGAAAACAGGAAGAAAATGCCTACATATAATTACCACATTTCTGCCTGTCTCATTAAAATCATTAAAATACATAAAGTTAAGAGAGGAAGTTAAACATGATTTTTATTTTAGTTTTTTCTCAGTAGTTTGAGTGTTGTTCCTGTTTTAATAGCACATGTATTCAACTGTCTTCTGTCGTCCGTAAACAGTTGATGCAATATAAAGAGCACTTGAATATTAAGGATGAAGGCAGAAGAAGAGACTTTCTCAAAAGTTGCCTCAGGTACAGAAATCTTTCAGCAAAGTTCAGAAGCATCTTCTGCTGGTTTTTCTTTTTAATGATTCATGTGAAATTACTGTTTGTTCTCAGCCTTCCTTTTTCTCAAGACGATTCCACTCATGTTCAAGACCACTATACCCTCCTTGAAAGGCAAATAATCATTGAGGTGAGTCCAATCGCCATCAAAAATCTAAACACTGCAGAAATGCAAAGACAGTCCGGTTGAATTACTTTGCCATATTGCTTGTTGCACTTTCTCCCGTGCAGAGCAAATCCTGCCTTCAGGAGCCAGGAGCCAATTGCTAACTTGTCATGATATGTTCTGAGATGGTTCACACTACAATTTTTAACACTATTTGTGCACAAGACATAACATTTGTGGGATAGTTCATATCAGATTTTGATGCCGAGTTAAAATAAATAATTGAATTGGCAGTTGTTGCAAATATGATTATAATAATAGTGCTATTAGTCATTAACACTATGAAATACTGTGCTCAGAATAAATGAGTACACCCCCTTTTGAAAATGATTTTATTTTTATCCATTTCTCAGTGAATATAACCAATCATTTTTGGTGCATTTAAACAAAATAAAGAGTTATGAGATTGGTCACCGAACACCTTTAGTTATAGAAAGATGATATATTTAAATTCAAACAAGTTGTTGCAAAAAAAGACGACTACAAGATTTTAACTACTTTTAGTATTTTTTATGGTTCTCTATATATATTTTCTGTTTATTAAAATTGTATTTTTTATTTTCCCATAATAAATAACATTAATTTGGTTGTGATTACATTTTAAACTTGACTGTGATAAGTATTTTTTCATACACTCTGCGCAATAAGGCGCAAGACGTGTTTGGTACGATTTGTTGCTATTTTCAGACCAGCACACCTTTAATTTTCACAATTTGCGCAAAGTCGCTTAAATAGCAAGTCAATTTGCGCTACTTTGTGGACTCATGCGTGTGCCAAGGCGGTTGACCAAGTAAAAGCTGGTTATTATTATTTGTTGTTATTATTGTTTATTTATTATTAATTGTTATTATTGTTTATTATTCATTTATTCATTTTCTTTTCGACTTAGTTCCTTTATTAATCCGGAGTCGCCACAGAGGACTGAACCACCAACTTATCAGCATGTTTTTACGCAGCGGATGCCCTTCCAGGCCCTTCCAACCCATCTATGGGAACATCATTTATTATATGCATATTTATATTTGTTTTAATAAAAACAAGTTTAGATTCGTCCACCTGTCGAGTTTTGGAGACGTAACATATGAGTCACCATATGGGCATAAGAATAGGATGTGTGTTTGGATATAACTCCGTTTTTTGGCTACACTTCGTTATTATTTATTCAATTTATTATTATTGTTCATTTATTAGTTTGCTGGAAATTAGAACTGAATTTAGAAATAGTTTTGAAACAAATTTTTGCGCTTGACAAACAAAATTAAATATGTAGGCTAATAGATGTCTTCGGTGGAGTGTGTACGACACCGTTTCCTTACTCCATGAAAGTGAAGGAGTAAAGTAAAGAGTAAAAGTAAAGTGAAAGTAAAGAGACCGAATGGAGGAGACTTGTTCTTTATCCTCATGCTGCAGATGCTCTGTTTAATTGTTTTTCTCGCTAGTGAAGCGTTCAGCTTTTCCACTTACAAAGTCCACCATGCAAATAGAAAATGTGCCATGGTGCAACGCAACTGACTCTTAAAGGGAATGGGAGATGAGACTCTGATTAGTTTATTCTCAAAACACACCTATAACTCATTAAGAGAATAAGCTCAACCCTGTTAGACCACGCACCACTGCGCAAACTGTATTTTTCTGTTGTTTCTAGATTGTTAAAATAGAGACCTTAGCAAGCTCTCTAATAGTATTTAAATAAAGTTTTTCAATTTCTTTCATGTATACAAACATTATTTAGCAATTTAATAATTTGTTTAGAAACTTCCACAGACATGATTCCGCTGTGAATGATGTCTTGTGGTCAGATGCTAAATTAATTCAGCACGTGCTGAATTATTATTTAAAAAGTGAGGATGTGTGCATGCATGTACAATACAATTTGAAAAGTAATATTTAGTGGATGAATTAGCTATTTGAGAGACCTGCTGTAGCTTTGTTTACCAAAGTAGTTTAATTGGATTTAAATTGTAAACTTTATAAAAGTGTTATTTTTATTGTACTGTAAGCTCCTGTACTCAAAATATTAGTTTATTGCATAAATTCACAGCTAATTTACAATATTCTGTGCAGAAATAGCCAAAAATAAAAAGTCTGCAGAGTCTGTCTGGCCTAATTTTTGGTTTGGAGACATTATGGCTGCATTTACTCTGCATGCTTCAAATAACTCAATTCAGATAGATCGGATATGTAAGTGTAAGCAGAATTTTTTTTTTTACTCAAATCAGATTCAGGCCTTGTTCATATGTGGAAATTTATCTGATATGAATCTGTTCCCCTCATGTCTGCAGTGTAAGCAGGTAGATTGGATTTACACTTGTCAATACGAGTCATGCATCATTAAAAATCATAGAGAATGACGTCAGACTGATGCTTTCATTGCAGAACAGACTTCAGCAGAGTCCCAAATCTTAAACCTCATACACGAGGACTAAAAAGCTTTTTTGTTGTCATGTAACACAAGTATTTAAGCATGTTAACGAGAGAGAGAGTGTGTGCAACATCCATCACGTAACCAATATAAAGTAATATAAAACTGTTCCATACATCACGTGCATAAATCAAGCCATGAACATTAAGATGTCTACTGGTTTTAAAAAAACCTAGATTTAAAACAAAAAAGACTAAATGAGAACCTTTCTGTCATAAACTATAGTAAAATCCAAAATAATAAAAAAAAATTTACCCCTGTGAACACATTAAATACACAAATTGAGAAAAGAGTGTTCTTTAATTATCAGCGGACAGTCAGCGCCTGCTCTGTTTTTTCCTGGTCATTGTGCCTTTGCCGTGTGAAGTGTAAATGCAGACAATCAGATATGAGTTACTTTTAAAAGATGATTAAATAATCGGATTCAGTCACAAAATCAGGATTGACCATCAAGATCTGCAGTGTAAATGCAGCTTATGTTTTTTCAGAAAGCTGATTTACATCGTCTTTGTGCATGAAAAGATGCTTTATAATAATTCAGTGTTTAAACATATTATTTAAACAGTTATTTTTTGACTAAACATATACCTGTAGAAACAACAGAAAGTAGCATATAGAGCGATGTTTCCGAACCCTGTTCCTGGTGGCGCACCAACAGTACATATTTTGCATGTCACCCTTATCTGACCCATTAACCTCAAGTTTCTAATGTTCTGATATGAGGATTCTGGTGTGTTAAAGCCTTAAGGAACAGGGTTGGAAAACACTGGTATAGAGTACTGTAATATGCAATTGTATAATAACTATGTATTACAACCACTACCACTCGTAATTGGTATCACATACATAACGACTGACCCTGTTTTAAATGCTGCTTTATGAAAAAATGACTTGAAAACACTGACTTTTATTTGTCTGAGGATATTAAAGAAGGATGCCAGAAAAGTGCGCTAGTGTCATAGAATTGGTACGAAGGTTTCTGCTGCGGGTAGAGAAGTATTTCCTCTTAAGCACAGCACACTTCCTCTTTCCTGCGGGTGGGTGCTTGATGGCTGATGGGTCTTTCTGTGCAGGGGGAAGTCAGAGGGATGGGCTTTTCTCAAATTGGGTTACAGGGCAGATGTTTCCTCAGATTATGAAACACCTGAAAAGCGTGCTTTATTATGAACAACTTATAGCACATATGCACATGTGAGATTCACTTTCTATCAGTCAGGTGTTTAAGATGCAAATAGTTTTGTTTGCAAAATATTTTAAATGATTTTCTGACATGCATTTTCTGTTTCTGATACCCTGTTTCTGCTGTGATTCAGGGCAAAAAAATGAATTGTATTCATGAGCTAAGAACTGTGTGTTTGTATACAGTTGAAGTCAGAATTGTTGGCCCTCCTGTTAATTCTTTTATATTTTTTCTCCATTTTCCGTTTAGCAAAAAGAAAAAAAAAATTCAACACATTTCTAAACATAATTAATATCAATTTCTAATAACTGATTTATTTTATCTTTACCATGATGACAGTACATAATATTTTACTTGATATTTTTCAAAATACATTTTTTTAGCTTAAAGTGACATTTAAAGGCCTAAATAGGTTTAGGCAAGTCATTGTATAATGATGGTTTGTTCTGTAGACAATCAAAAAAATATTGCTAAAAATAGTTCTAAAAAAATTAAAATAGCTTTTATTCCAGCCAAAGTAAATCAAATGACTTTCTCTAGAAAAAAAATATAGGAAATACTCAGAAAGAATGTTTGCTCTGTTAAACATCATTTGTGAAATATTTGAAAAAGAAGAATTAAACATAGGAGGGCTAATAATTCTGAATTCAACTGTATATACGCTCACTGGCCACTTTATTAGGTACCCTTACTAGTACCAGGTTGGACCCCCTTTTGCATTCAGAACTGCCTTAATCCTTTTTGGCAGAGATTCAACAAAGTACTGGAAATATTCCTCAGAGATTTTGGTCTATATTGACATGATAGCATCACGCAGTTGCTGCTGATTAGTCGGCTGCACATCCATGATGCGAATCTCCTGGGTCCCCAACATCTCAAAGGTGCTCTATTGTATTGAGTTCTGGTGACTGTGGAGACCATTTGAGTACA
The DNA here is from genome assembly GCF_903798145.1 of Danio aesculapii. Classification (NCBI taxonomy): domain Eukaryota; kingdom Metazoa; phylum Chordata; class Actinopteri; order Cypriniformes; family Danionidae; genus Danio; species Danio aesculapii. The sequence continues at coordinate 12,005,781 of NC_079454.1, forward strand.
GTGAACTCATTGTCATGTTCAAGAAACCAGTCTGAGATGATTCACGCTGAGATGACGCGTTATCCTGCTTTAAGTAGTCATCAGAAGATGGGTACACTGTGATCATAAAGGGACAGACCTGGTCAGCAGCAATACTCACGTAGGCTGTGGCATTGACACAATGCTGGTTGGTACTAATAGGCCCAGAGTGTGCCAAAAAAAATATCCCCCACACCATTACACCACCAGCAGCAGCCTGAACCGTTGATACAAGGCAGGATGAATCCATGCTTTCATGTTGTTGACACCAAATTCTGACCCTACCATCTGAATGTTGCAGTAGAAATCGAGACTCATCAGACCAGGGAACATTTTTCAATCTTCTATTGTATAAAATTTTGGTGAGCCTGTGCGAATTGTAGCCTCCGTTTCCTGTTCTTGGCTGACAGGAGTGGCACCCAGTGTGGTCTGCTGCTGTAGCCCATCCGCCTCAATCTTGGACAAGTTGTGCATTCAGAGATGCTCTTCTGCAGACCTCTGTAGTAGCGAGTGGTTATTTGAGTTACAGAACCATTTTCTCTTTTTCGAACCATTCTCTGTAAACCCTAGAGATGGTTGTATGTGAAAATCCCAGTAGATCAGCAGTTTCTGAAATACTCAGAACAGCCCGTCTGGGACCAACAACCATGCCACGTTCAAGGTCACTTAAATCACCTTTTTTCCCCATTCTGATGTTCGGTTAGAACTGTAGCAGATTGTCTTGACCATGTCTACATGCCTAAATGCATTCAGTTGCTACCATGTGATTGGCTGATTAGAAATTTGCGTTAACGAGCAATTGGACAGGTGTACCTAATAAAGTGGCCGTGAGTGTACATGCATACACTCATACATACAATTCTTAGCTCAATAAAAACATATAAATTATAATAAATTATTATTTTTTTTTTTGTAAGAATTATTATAAATTTGGTTCTGTAGTAGTATATGTATAATTCTGTACTGCAATTATGTAGGTTCTGTAGAATTTTAGTAAGAATGAGTAACTATGTTTTTCTATTTACAGCATTTACAGGTTTTCGTGTTTTAAAAATGTAAATCAATTTTAGGCCTTCATTTGCTGTGTTTTATGTCTTAAATAGTTTGAAATATTTTAATTGTTCAATGTTCATTTAAGGCTAAATATAATTCTCTTTGAAATGATCCTGTAGTGCTTTCTAATTTTTGTTCAGTACTATGTTCAGTTTGAACAAACTAATTTACTTTCCAAGTAAACTTGTAACCCTGCATTTCTTTATCTTGATTTGTCATAAAAGTCTAAAATGTTATTCATAATGGTCTTAAAAGGCTTTCATTTTTAGTTGCTGTAACCTGCATAGACTAATATGTAATGTACAATATTGTGTGGGTAAACAGATTTGTAATGTCAAAGTTGACATATTAAACTCTGCATGAAAGCTAGATTTTTGTTAGTGGGACACAGTGCAGGGACATTCACACTTCCTGTGTGAGTAGGTTTTTTTTTTTTCTTATCTGTTAATATGAGACGACGGATGTGTGAAGAAGCCCTAAATACATGAGAAAATGCATCCCAGAAGAGAATATTGTTGCTGAGGGTTTATCACAGCAGGTGCCATTGAAATTCATTTGATGTGTTATCTGTGTTTTTTTTCAGGCTAGTGACAAGAAGGCAGATACAGACATCTTTAAAAAGTTCCCCAGAAAAGCGTCCATCCTTAATATGCCAATCATCACCACGCTGTATTACTCCTGCTTCTACCATTACGGAGAGCCAGAGGTACAAGCATGATTCACTACTATGTTATGATGATGGATTATTTGCTGAATATATTACATTATATGTAGTAATAATGTAGTAATGCAATAAAATCTTACACTATAAGTAAGTAAACCACAATGAACTGAATCTTTCAGAATCCTTCAGAAATCATTTCTTTATGATTTAGTGTTTAAAAAGCATTTAATTTATAATAATTAACAATTAATATAATAAATATTTAATTAATACATTTCATTTAATTAATATTTTTTGTGGAATCACTCCAATATGTCACTATTTACAGTGTTTTCTATGGAGTACTATACTTTATGTGAGGGTATTTACCCCCAAATCAGTTGAACACTGTAGGAAATACAACAGTTTGCATATGTGCCTCCCACTTGTTAAGGGACCAAAAGTAATTGGACAGAATAATAATCATAAATCAACCTTTCACTTTTTAATACTTGGTTGCAAATTATTTGCCGTCAAATACAGCCTAAAGTCTGGAACGCATAGACCTCACCAGATGCTGGGTTTCATTCCTGGTGGTGCTCTGCCAGGCCTTTACAGCAACTGTCTTCAGCAAGTGAAATGCATGCTCAATCGGATTCAGATCAGGTGATTGACTTGGCCATTGCATAACATTCCACTTTTTTCCCTTCAGAAACTATTTGGTTGCTTTTGCAGTATGCTTTGGGTCATTCTCCATCTGCACTGTGAGCTCTGAAGCATTTGGCTTAATATGAGCAGAAAATATTGCCTGAAACACTTCAGAATTCTTCCTGCTGATTTTGTCAGCTGTCACATCATCAATAAATACAAGAGAACCAGTTGAATTGACAGCCATACATGCCCACACCATGACAACACTACCACCATGCTCCACTGCTTAGGATCATGAGCAGTTCCTTTCCCTCTCCATACTCTTCTCTTCCCATCACTCTGGTACAAGTTAATCTTGATCTCATCTGTCCATAGGATGTTGTTTCAGAACTGTGAAGGCTTTTTTGAACCTCTAATCTGGCCTTCCTGCTTTTGAGGCTCACCAATGGTTTACATCTTGTGGTGAACCCTCTGTTTTCACTCTGGTGTTGTCTTCTCTTGATTGTTGACTCTGACACATACACCTATCTCCTGGAGAGTGTTCTTGATCTGGCCAGCTGTTGTGAAGGGTGTTTTCTTTACCAAGGAAAGAATTCTTTGGTCATCCACCACAGTTGTTCCCGTGGTCTTTGTGGTCTTCCAAGTTTTTTTGTGTTTCTGATCTCACTTGTGCGTTCTTTCTTTTTAAGAATGTTCCAAACAGTTGTTTTGGCCACGGCTGATGTTTTTGCTATCTCTCTGATGGGTTTGTTTTGTTTTTTTTAACCTAATGATGGCTTGCTTGACTGATAGTGACAGCTCTTTGAATCTCATCTTGAGAGTTGACAGAATCAGATTCCAAATGCAAATAGCACAATTGAATTGAACTCTGGACCTTTTATCTGCTCATTGTAATTGGGATTATGAGGGAATAGCACACACCTGGCCATGAAACAGCTTAGAAGCCAATCGTCCAATTACTTTTGGACCCTTAACAAGTAGGAGGCACATATGCAATATATATATATATATATATATATATATAATTTAAAATTAAAATCATACTTAATATGGTTTGAATTTAGTTACACCATTTACCATGAAATTAGAGTTTTCAAAACTTAAGTAACATTTCAGTAAATTTAAAAAATTCAATGAACTATTTCTATAAATGTATAATCTGAAATCCTAAAAACCTTAATTTTATGAATTAATTATAATTAATTGTCATTATTATTATTATTATTATTATTATCATCATTATTATTTAGTTTGAAACATACTTTATTTTTAAAACAAGTGATATGTGTTTTTTTTACATAATGTTTTCTATAATTCATATAAATTTCATTCTATGATATTTATATATTGTAAAGTGTTAATTAATTTTCCTTTCCCAGTACCGGGTTGCAGCTGGAAGGGTATCCGCTGTATAAAACATAAGCTGGAATAGTTGCCAGTTCATTCCGCTGTGGCCACCCCTGATGAATAAAGGGACAAAGCCGAAGGAAAATGAGTAAATAAATGATTACATTTCCACATATTTCCAGATTTTTAGTCTTTTTCTTGTTTGTTTTCTTCTACAGGGAACTTTTAGCAGCCCTTCGAACATTAGAAAAACCTTCAGGGTAAGAGAAACAGAAATATCTTCCAATCAAACCCCATCAAAAGTCTAAACACACTAACTCTCCTTTTACAACAAATACTGTTACTCTTACTGTGTTTACTATGGAGATGTGGAAACTGTCAAAAATACTGAACAAAAAAAGACCATTGTATATATTTTGCATTCTTTAAAATTGGGTTTCATTCAGTCAACGAATAACCTTAAAATATTCACAAGATCCAAGATGAAGTATATTTTATATTCTTTAAAGTCACCCTTTTCAGCATTATCATAATTACATTTTCTTTATAAGATAATATTAAGATAATATTTCCAGTCATTAGAAACGACTAAATTCAGAAGTGTTAAGTGTCTAAACGTGACAAGTCGTATATCGTGTTAGGAATCGTGTTAGTAACAGCTTTTTTTTAATAAAACATAACGCTGTTCTGTCACGTTTCCTGTGGCAGATTTCAGATAAGCAGTACATTCTCACAGCTCTTGGTGCGAGAGCGAAGTTGAAATCGTGGTTTGACGTGGATAGTCTGTTTAACACCAAGAACTGGCTGGGCTACACCAAGAAAAGATCTCCCATCGCCTTTCACAGAGTGGTTGACATCCTGCAGAAGAACAGTGCCCCGGTGCAGGTACAGCGCTACTCATGTTCACTGACCTCTCTGTGTATCCCAGCATGCACTGCAGTGTGTTGTGCTGTGATCTGCAGGTGCTGCAGGAGTATGTGAACCTCATCGATGACCCAGACCTCAAGCTCAGTGTGGCGCTCAAATATAAATGCCATGATATCATCATCAATGTGAGTAAATGCTTGAGTAAAAGGCTTTTCTCACTTAGACTTTTCGTTTTGTTTCTAGTCGAGTTATCTAGAAACTTTTAATTCAAGAAACAATTTTTTTGTTTTGTTTTTAGAAATAACAAGTCAAAAATAAGCGAATTTTTTTTTTTTTTTTTTTTTTTTTTTTTTTTTTTTTTTTTTTTTTTCCTTAAAACAAGCCAAAAAATCTGTCAGTGGACTAAGTAAAATGATATTTGAAAATGAAAGCAATAGTATTTTTCTTACCCCATCGGAAGATTATTTTGCTTGTTTTAAGGAAAAACTAGCTTAATTGTGACATAATATTCCTGAAAACAAGACAAATTTTTTACTAGTCTACAAAATAATTACTAAATTAAGAATGTCTAGATATTTGGCCTGGGCACAACTTACAGTCTGAATTTATTTCATAATCAACATTAAATAAAAAAAGATGTTTTATAAACATCTCAATGAAACATTAAGATGTAGGGCTGGGTCTTCTCAAGGAAATATGGCGTGATTTGAAGTAAATCTTCTAAGGCCAGAGAGCGCTCCTGTGGAAAATCACCAACACATAAAGAAACCCAGGAAAACCCCTGGTTATCAGCAGAAAGCAGCATATACTAAATAAAAAACTGATATTTAAATGGATTTTTTTTTAGCATAAGGAAATAAACATTACCATATACAGAACAAACTTCAGAAAAAAAAAAAAAAAAAAGAGTACAAAGGCCGTTTTACAACACACAAACAGTCGGACACAACATAATACAATATCATCCAGAAAGCATAATAGAAAAAAATAGAAATAAATATATTAAAATTTTATAAAATAATATATACTAAAATTAATTAAAATAATAATAATTATAATTTTCAGAGAAATGTGTCGGCTCCAGAACTTAACATATGCCAAACCAATCCCACCTATAATGAGTTACAAGCCAGCATTACTGATATAAAACATAATTGGGTTACAGATTTTAAAATGTTTAATTTGTTTGCCTTACCATATCGCATTTCTTCCATGGGCAACACATAACTTAAGCTCCTAATCCAAGTTTCAAAGACAGGCACAAGATCTGACTTCCAATTTTGTAAAATTATTTTTTTTGCTAATATCATACATAAAAATGTAATATAAATAATTAATATTTATCTCCTATTTCTGAGGTGTCTCCAAAAATGCCCAGTTTTGGCTCTGGTGACAGATCAATCCTGTATACTACAGATATAAAATTAAAAACGTTCTGCCAAAATGAACTAATTTCATGGCATGACTAGAATGAGTAAGTCAGTGTACCTTCATTTAAAGGGATTGTTCACAAAACATTAAGGGCTCTGTTTTAACGATCTAGCAGTAAGGGCTTGTCCGAATCTACTTATGCTATTTTAAGGACAGAAAAATACACTTTGTGCCATGACGCATGGTCTAGCAGGGTTATTCTCTTAATGAGTTATGGGTGTCTTTTGAGCATAACCTGCATTAAACTAATCAGAGTCTCATGTCCCATTCCCTTTAAGGGTCAGTTGGGTTGGGAAATTTGCTATTATTATAAGAAAAAACATCTTCTTCTTCAAAAAAACGCTTTACTAGCGAGAAAATAGTTAAACAGACCATCTGCAGCGCGAGGATAAAGAACGAGCCTCCTCCATTTGACCTCTTTACTTTACTTTACTCCTTTACTTTACTCCTTTACTTTCGTGGATAAGGAAACTGTGTTGTACGCACTCCACTAAAGACATCCATTAGGGGCTGATCACACCGAACAAGATTTTCTGTTCCAAAACACGCGAGGCACACCACACTACCTTTTATTTGACAAGAAATAAAGAACTGCAGTGTACTTTTTATGTCACTAGGCAATGACTGAATCAGCTGAGTAATGTGCCTGAGTGTTGCTGTTGATGGTAATATAAACATTTTATAATATTGTGATATTCAAGATTTGTGAAGTCATACAGCACCGGATAACTCAAAACAGCAACTACAAGTCTCTCCTCCATCTTCAAAAGTCACTGTAGTTGTCTTGATAACACAAACACTGCTGTCACCTTAGGGGAAACCCTGCCTCTGCTCACATTTTATTGCACAATGAAAAAGACGCAACTCAGTTAACAAAACACTCGCGGACGTTAGTAAATCATTTTAAAAAGGTGCCTCTCAGCGCAAAAAAGCACGTTCGGGGTGATCGTTTGTTAAGCACGAAGATTTGTTTCAAAACTATTTCTAAATTCAGTTCTAATTTCCAGAAAATGAATAAATGAACAATAATAATGAAGTGTGGTCAAACAACTGAGTTATACCCAAACACACATCCTATTCTTATGCCCCATATGATGACGCATACGTCTCAAAAACCAGACAGATGGACAAATCTAAATGTGTTTTATAAACAAATATGCACATAATAAAAATTGAAAAAAGGCCCCTTCGACATGAAGGCATGCAGCAAGTGGTTTTTAAATTTATGTAGAAAATTGTAACCCTTTAATTTTTTTTCATTTGTAAAGATATTTGTGTACTGCTGTACATCCCGTGTGTATTAAGCAATGTGCAAGCATTTGGACCTGCATAAGCGCATGACTAACGTGCTCTGCACTGGACTTTAGACCAGCTTTAAGTTGATCAGTGGCGCAGTCTATTTCAGTTCTTCAAAATAACAACGCACCAACAATGCGCCTTAACACACCTCCTTTTTAGACCGGCACATCCCAAAAGTCCACAAAGTGGTGCAAATGGATTTGCTATTTAAACTAAAATTAGGGTTGCGCTGGTCCAAAAATAGCAACAAATCCCACCATACACGTCTTGCGCCTTATTGCGGTGGGTATATAATAGGGCCCTAAGATTTACTCACCATTTACTTCTTTCAAACCTTTCTGAGTTTCCTTCTTTTGTTGAGCAATAAAGATACTGTATTTTGGAAAATGTTAGAAACCTGTAACCATTGAGACCCATGCTGTTTGTTTTTCCTATTATGGAAGTTACAGGTTTTCAGCTTTATTCAGAATATCTTTATTTGTGTTTAACAGAGGAAAGTAACTCATTAGGGTTTGAAATCACTTGATGGAGAGTAAATAGTGAGTAAATTGCCATTTTTAGGTGAACTATCCCTTTAAGAATCCATATCTGTTAAAAAAAACTGAAAAGAAATATAAAAATAATTATTTTTAACTTCACACTAGATTCCACTACTGGTATATTTTACATGTTGTCTATCTAACACCTATCCATGATTTGTGCATGAAATAAACACTGATAGAATCTGTCACTGTTTTAGTTTGTAATTTTCAGTCAATTTTGGTGCATCACTAGTATCCATTTTGTTTTTTTTTGTTCATTCAGACATACAGAGACCTAAAGGATCGACAGCAGCTGATTGTGTACAGAGAAAAGCTAGAGCGAGACTCGCCTGAATACAGGAAGATTCAGGAACTCCTCAACAACGGGGTAAGAGGAAGTGAGCCGCCATCGATGAATCACTGTATGATTCACAGTTTCAAAACACATGGTGTGGGTAGATTTAGGGAAAAAATTATCTTAAGAAATACACCAACAGTAAATTTACAGGGTCAACTGCAGGGTCTTCATTTGTTGCAATGCAGTGTTGTCTTCCTGCGAACTGAAATGTATTCTCTCTCTTTGTCACTTCAGCAAATCAGATGGAAAAACTGACACATGAGTCTTAAACGAGGCAGTGGTTGAGAATTAATGTGTCAAAACTCTCTTAGAGACAATATTACACACTATCAAGCTGCTTAATATGGAGATGTAAATATGGAGATTAAACCTGGACATCCTTCAAGCATTTCAAAGAATCATCAGAGGGAGTCATTCGGGAGTGATTCGTTTGCAAGTGTGATTGAACTGCCAAGTGTCCTTCTGCCAACTCTACAGATGAATATTTATAATGAAACAAGGGAGGCTGTTGGTGGTTACTTTCATGGTTAACGTAATATTCATTTTTGTTTGCCCGTGTGTACGTTATTGAGCATTCCTCACACATTTTTTTTACATTAAATAATATAAAACATTGATGCTGTTTTGTGAAGTTCATACAGGCTTTAAATGTCTGACTGAAGATTTGAATCTTGAGATAAATGTTTCATTGGTGAAGATTTATCAAGGCTGCAGGGTAAACCACACAGTTTCTGTAACTCAGAACCACAAATAGAGCATCACAGCATGAGCTGCCAGGAAGTTCCTCTTCTGAAAAGATTCGGGGACTTTTAATCATTCAGTCACGTTCACAGCTTAAAAGGTTTTCATGTACAGCTAAAAATATATATAATGACCAGTATGGTAGCATGTAAAACCATGAGTGGATTCTTTCATTGCTGGATTGTGCTAAAGACTTTAAGGTTTCCAAATTTCCAAAAACGTATTTTTCATTCATTCATTTTCCATCGGCTTAGTCTTTTATTTATCAGGGATCGCTACAGCGAAATGAACCAACAACTTATCCAGCATATGTTTTACACTGCAGATGCCCTTTCAGCTGCAATTCAGTACTGGGAAACACCCTCACATGCACACACACTCACGATGGCCACCACAGATTTAACACAAATGCCTTGGTTGGTGTGGCAAGACCATGGCTATTTTATGGTTGTCGCCATTTTATGTTCCCTAAATTGTATTTATTTATGTATTGTAAGAAAACCATGGTTATTTTTGATTAAAGGTAGTCAGGCTCGTAGCCAGGGGGGTTCAGGTGGTTTGAAAGACCCCACCCCCCACTGACAAAGGTCCAGAGTTTGTCCCATACATGAGCTCATTTGTCAGATTTTGACTGCTGTGCCATCATAAATTGTGAAAATAACTAGTCAAAAAAGGCTTTAAGACCAAGCGGAATCCTGCGTTGGATGTTGCTTCGGTGTGTCTTCAGCTAGTTTTGGCCAATGCAAACAATTATCTTTTTTGAGTCCAACATCCAGCTGTGCAAGGAAACATACGATCTGACGTAGGCGAAGTCATCTTTGACTACTGACCTACTGTATCGTTGTTAAATAGAGAAAACATTTCAGAAGTAACATTTATTCTAAATCCTGGGCCTCTTATAACCAAAAAATGAGCAATAAAAAGGCATGAAGCACCAAAAATGGCCCATTCATTCATTCATTCATTCATTGTTAATCCGGGATTGCCACAGCGGAATGAACCGCCAACTTATCCAGCACGTTTTTTACGCAGCAGATGCCCTTCCAGCCGCAACCCATCTCTGGGAAACATCCACACACACCGATTCACACTCATACACTACACACAATTTAGCCTACCCAATTCACCTGTACTGCATGTCTTTGGACTGTGAGGGAAACCGGAGCACCCGGAGGAAACCCACGCAAATGCAGGGAGAGCATGCAAACTCCACACAGAAACGCCAACTGACCCAGCCGAGGCTCAAACCAGCGACCTTCTTGCTGTGAGGCTACAGCACTACACTGCGTCACCCTCAAAAATGGTCCATATTAAAGTTAATTTTAATACTAATTACGTTGTTGTTGTTATCTATGAATTTTCAAATTTGCTTTTTTAGAAGAGGCTAGAAAAAATATGATTAAAAAAATTTTTTTTTGTTATTCAAATGGCCAAATTCAATAAAAAAAGTAAAGTTGTGCTAGTTTGCTATTTGCATAATAAATAACAATAGGCTGCAGTTTTTAATTTAAAACTTTAACAGATTCCTATTTTTTGCTAATAATATACGATGTAATAAATTAGCATTTTAAAAAATAAGTTTTTTTTCTGTATTTTTTTATTCTTAATTTTTAGGAAATATTTTTGGTCAATTAAAAAATGTGGTTATGATCACTATTCAACATGTTAATCCAGCAGAAAATAATAAAATGGTGCTTAAAATATCACTAAAATGCATTAATTTAACCTCATAATTAAATATAAAAAGAGGCAAATAACTGAAAAGTCTTACCCCTTTTACCAGGCTGGCTACAGGCTTGGTAGTAGTAGCATTATACACTAGCCACTGGACACAATGTTTACTGAAACTAAAGAAACGGTAGCTTGCGAATTTCGTTTGTGATGTTGCCCATTTATTACACATTTTTAAAAAGTTGTCAGCTTTATTTTTTTAATAATCTTACAAATTAGGATATTAACAAAAATTTCTAATATTATAAAAATTGCTTGTCTTGATGACACAAAATTGCAATGAAATAGCTAAAAATATATAAATGAAATTGTTGCGTAAAAACTACATCTACTATAGCTGTAATTGCCTGTGTAAATCTGAGGTGCACTAGAGAGATGAAGACACACTGACAACAGCCTAATTATAGTTCACTAGAAATGATACTTGTTTCTTGTTTGGGTTTTTGAATTCGAACAGTTGTTTGTTTTATTGGTGTACAGTATTTTGTAACTTTTTTAAATGGTGACTGATTAATAAATACTCCTGGCCCGTAGCCAGGGGGGTTCAGGTGGTTCGGGGTTCAGGAGTTTGGACACCTCTGCAGTACATAGTTTGTGAACTTGTTTTTTTTTTTTTTATTTGTGAATTTATTGCTTAACATGCCGTTTATTTTTCAAAAATGCTGGGCCCCATACCTGGAATTGCTTAGGGCCCCAAATCGCCCCTGACAATAGGCTACCATTTCTTTCTAATGATTTGTGATGTAATAAATTTGTATTTTTAAATCTTTAGGAAATATTTTGGTACATCAAAAGGTGTGGTTATGATCACCACACGACAAGCTAATCCAGCTAACAATAGTGCTTAAAATGTCAATAAATGGAATATTTTTACCAAATGGAATATTTTTACCATTGTTAAATAGAAAATGAGGAGAAAAACTGCAAAAATAGTTCACCTTTTGAGAAAAAAAAAACAACCACCCTTTTTTTTACTCTGTGGTCGATAATTGATCTTCATTTAAGTTAAAAGCGTATTATTAGTTTCTATTTGTAGCCATAACGAATTTTACGATAACATTTGGTGGGTTTGTTTTATAATGGATGAGTCTGTCTTTGACATTTTTATGTCTAAAAACGATGAAAAAAGACACACTTTGCCGTTTCATGTGACCTTTATCTGACAGCATGTCGGAGGCTGAGCATCAATGCATCATCATGCGCTATTTGGAGTCCCCTCGCCTCTTTTTACGCACAAACACATAAAAATCTTTCCAGGTAATAAACCACACACTTTTGCGTCATAGCGGTTGTCACTTTTTCAATTCATTCAGAACACATATTCGGCTCTCTGTCAAAGAAGAAGTGCGTGGATCACGTGGTCGTATTTGGATAAGTGTGTGCGCGCGTACTCCACGTTGCCCATCATGAGCGTCATCAAAACCACACACACGTTGCGCTGAGGAGCCGTCATGAGCTCCACTCTGCTGTACTTTAACTGAATATGGATGATTAGTGGACGTGTTCTCACAACACTTAGAGGTAAGAGCAACGCCGTTTTATGCTACATTTGTAGAAAATGCCACACTTGCTTTGTGTTGAGAGTTTCTATGTTTGTACGGGTAATCTCAGTCTCAAAAAAAGGACGTGTTTTCACATAATGTTAGTTGTTCGTGTATTTGAGTAACTTCTAATCAAACCTGTTATATGAAACAAACGTTGTCAAATCAGTACAAAAAGGGTGTTTTATATAATATACTGACCGTTAAGCAGGTTCCACTCAGAAAATGTTTGCAAATTTAACACATATTTACAATAAAATGGCAAGTCAAACGACTTAAACTTGACATTTTCAAATGGAATAACTTTTATTTAAAACATTTCTGACAGTAAATAATTCTTCAAAACAATAAACGTCAAAATAATTAGAGAAAGTTGTGTAGCCTATTGGCTATGAAATGTTCTCTGTCAAGCATTGCAGTAAATCCTTCAGGACTCACTGACGTAAACAAAACAACTGTGCTAAAGCGTTAAATTTCAAAGACAAATAAAAATAATAATCATTAGTGAACTTAAGAGGTTTGATTTTGATGTCAAACAAAGGAATCATGAATATTTAATGAATATGTCAGCTTAAGTTAGACTCACCCATCATATATATATATATATATATATATATATATATATATATATATATATATATATATATATATATATATATATAATATTTCTATCCTTATACATTTAGTCAGTTAATAATAAATAAAATGCAATTCAGACCATCAAAAATATTGGTCTGTCATCTAAATTGTGTAAAGCATCGTATGTCTGATCATGTTTGGGTTTGTGTGAATCTGCCTGCAGCGTCTCTTAATAAAGGCCTCATAACACTCGAGTGAGCATCGCCAGTGTCTCCACACTAACGAAACCTGACGAGAGAATAAAAGGTTTCATCTGATCTAGAAGTCACAGTGTCTGTCTTTACACTTGCACAGGGATTTCATGACTATAAGGAGGTCAGAGAACACAATCAAGACGAATGCAGAGCTTAATGTATGTGTCCTTTTTGTATACGCTGTAAAAAATGCTCGGTTCCACACAATTGATGTGTGGTGAGACAACATATAGGAATTAAGTAAATGTATTAGTTTTTACAAATTTAAGTGGATTGAACGTAAATAAATTAAGTTGTCAACAAAAAATACTCAAGAATTGTGTTGATTCAGCTCATTTTAAATAAGTAGTTTGAACAAACAGCAAACAATTTTTCGAGTGTATGTTTTTCTTGACACTGACCTTCAAGATTGCTGTCATTAGATCTAGTGCAATAGTTCAGTTCTTGTGTATTTTCAGGGTTTTTTCCCAGATGCAAAAAGTGAGAAATGAAGGAAGGGAGTGACTGTTAGTTGGTTATGTAAACCTTCATGTGGGTGGCTTAACTTTCAATACTGTTTGAATTCCTTTTTATCTTGCTCAACAAATGTCCCTACTGCTTTTCGGACTCATTTACAACTTATTTTAATGTCCTGAAATGTCTCAAGTTAAGACGTTATGCAATGATTCATATAACTAGTTTAGGAATGAGTGTGGTTTGGCCGTTTACGTTCCCATGCACTTGAAAAAATTTTTCCCCTCTCCTCATGGATGATGGGGTCTTGATGAATATTTCAGTGGCTGTCTTGTCTAGCTGGGGCAAATGTAGGGAGTGGTACGTTGTGCTGGGGGGAGATGAAGGGAATGGGGATGTTTTACCATGGAGGAGACAGGGCAGAGACACTAAAACACTACATGCAGTGGCTTGTGGTTAGAATAAAAGGTTTTAGCCTTCTGCTGCTCGTCTTTGTTCAGGTCAAAAGGAAACTGCTTTGAAATGTGTTAAAGCTCTGCTGAATTGTCTAGTTCAGTCACGTGAATGTTGAATTCCTTATGTTCTGTATGAATTATCAATACATTTTCAAATAAAACAAAGAATGTGGATATTAATTTATTATATACAAATAGAAAAGCAAGTGCGGTTACATTAAGCTTTATCTGATGCTCAATTTGTTGATATAATTAGACAAGCTAAGTGAGCACTGTAAAATGTTTATTTTAAATGAGCATTTTTATTTACTTTTTTGGTTCCACCTTATATTAAATGGCCTTACTGTGTACCTACATTTACAGTGAATTGGAACAATGGAACAATGTACTTATTATGTACATGTTTTTACATCTGTAAATAATTTCTGTCATTACATCATAATTATGCTGTTTGTCTCTTAAACTATAACCCACCTACTCATATCACCAAACCTGGCACCAACCTTATCCTTTTCTCACCTCACTGTAGTGATGGTGTGCATTTTCTGATGGATGTCTGTTACACTTGCTTAGCAAGTTGAGAACAGTGGGTGTTGTGAAATACAATATGAACATGAGTACATTGTACTTAATTTTTGATTTAAGTACTAGCTAAGGCCACGTAATATAAAGTAAGCTTCTTTTTTATTAATTCATAATGTATTTGTATCTCAAAGAGCCCCTTTTATGCATTATAAAAGGTCATATTTTGGTTTGCTGGAGTTCATTAAAGCAATGCAGTTAAACACCAGCATATTACTCTACCCCTTTTTTTTTAAGATTTATTTTTGGCATTTTTGCCTTTATTAAGTGGATAGAACAGTATTTTGAACAGGAAGTAAAGTGGGAGAGAGGGGGGGGGGGGTGTAGGGACCGGAAATGTCCTTGAACTGGGATTTGAACTCAGGACACCCTGAAGTGCTACTGCACCATATGTTAGGGTGGTAACCACTAGGCTAATGCACTGGCTATTACACTACTCTTAACGCTAACCGCAAGTAATAACAACAATACACATTCAGTATTAATCCACACAGTGGCAAAGTTAAACTATTTAGAAAATTTACCTCGCTGCGCATGTGTGTAGGAACAGCTGAAGGTGGCCATAGTAATGACAAACAGCAGGAAATGTCGAGCACAAAACGCATTAAGGAGCACACTTCACTTTTCCACTGGTTTCTATACAATATGTGAATAGATTTAACGTGAGAGATACAATACGATCACTGATCTGTTATAGATAAGTGTTTACAAGCCACGCAGAGCCGATTACAAGTTACAACACACAATAATATACATGTTTTGAAACTACAGAAAACAAGACAACAATTTTAATCACACTGACATGTTCTGTAGGAAGGAGAAACACTTACAGGCTCTGGAGGAAGAAGAAACTGGTCCATACAAACTGTGTAACAGTTACTGACAAAGTTCTATACGTTAGTAGTCTTTGATGCTCCTTCCTTTAATAATAAACAGTCGGTAAATTGCACCTTGCAGGGTAAGTTATTATAATAATCATCAGAAAAATGACAGGAACAAAACACAGCACATGGTTGGCTATACTGTGGTGTTGTTGTGAAAAAAAACTTTAACCCTTTGTTTCCCCCTAGCCACAAGTCTGGCCATCTCTCAGTAATAGCAATCTTTGCGTCATGATCAATACCATGATCCCTCACAGGCGCGTTCATATTTTACTGGATCTGGCAGTTCATATTTGGTGATGTCCCATATCAATGATGACATGTTCAGGCAAACGATCCAAACAAAGAATTTTGCTTGGCCCACATGCCACAGTGAATTACGGTACATGACTGGACCAAGTCTGGCTTTCAGACAAGGGCCAAACATGGACCATATCTGGGCCAAGTCTCAGCCAAGTTAATAACCCATAACTGAGCCTGAACTGGACCAGATATATTGGTGTGTCGCAACTGCAATGAAATTGATAAACTCGTGAAGCATTGCGCTTTAGGCATGCTATGGTTATGCTTTTTGTGACCTGATTGGTAGAATTTTGGTTCTTTATTTGAAAATAATAAAATGTATTTTAAATGTATTTTCCAAACTTACATGGCCCAAATATCAATTATTAACATCTAGGCCAAATACTACATTTACATCTGGCCCAAGTATTGTGTGCCGCCTTAAAGACGGTGCCACCTTTGCCAAACCATGGCCATGTTTGGCTCACATGTTGTATGCCAGTGCCGGAGGAATGCCTGCTGTGCCAGATTTCTGCCAAATCTGAGCCAGAATTCTTTGCTACCTGGGAATAGTTTTAAACACGGTGCACGGTTCACTTTCAAATTTAAACCTTTAGTTGGATGTTTTCATGGATGAAGAGCTGTGTTACACAGATTATGCATGGTAATTTTCAAAAACCCATAATTGGAGCTCTTAAAAATGTTAGCAGTGTAGTATTTGAATTGTATCAATGTATTTGTCATTCAGCTCCTCAGATGCATTTGGGGGGTAATCTATATATTGTACACAAATTATAAAAATTTATCTCATGATTATTAATATGTTCGTAATCACGATTTAACGGCCACCATTTAACAAAAATTTGACATCAAATTCCAATTTCATCTCTCAATCTAACATCTCCTTTTTTTCCCCTCAGATATGATGCATGCAACCACTGTTGCACAGAGCATCATGACCAACATGAACCAGAGTGTGTCGGCGTCCTGTGAAATATCCCATGAGGCGGACCGCGTCCCTCTGATGGTGCTCTACATTGTGGTTTTTATCATTGGTCTGCCAGCCAACTTGGCCACCGTCTATCTCACCCTCCACCAGGTGTGTCGTAAGAACGTTCTCGGCATCTACCTGCTCAGCCTGTCCATATGCGACCTCACGTACCTCTTCACGCTGCCTATGTGGACCGTTTATGTAAGCCGAAACCATGAGTGGCCATGGTCCTCATTGGCCTGCAAAATAACAGGCTTTGTGTTCTTCAACAACATGTACATCAGCATCTTCCTGCTCTGCTGCGTGTCCATCGACCGATACGTGGCGGTGGTCTACGCGATAGAGTCTCGTGGTCTTCGCCAAAAACGTATTGCGGCTTTTGTGTCGTTTTTAATCTTCATGGTGGTGGGCTTGGGTCACTCGCCTGTCTTCATCATGCGGGAAGGTCAAACAGAAGAAGGGAGTCACCGCTGTTTTGAGCCAAGCCAGAGTACAACGATGGTTACGGGGTTTAACTATGCCAGAGTTTGCATTGGATTTTGTATCCCATTGGCCATCTTGATCTTCACCAACAGGGCCATTCTTTCCAACGTTCAGGCTAGTACGGGCCTCCAGCCCCATCAGAAAGTCAAAGTGCGCTATTTGGCTGTGGCGGTAGTGGCGTTGTTTTTGATCTGTTTTGCCCCTTATCACATTATCTTGCTAATGCGTGCCATCATCTTCCACTTCCCCAATCTTCAAGGCGAGTGTCACTTCGAACAGCACATCTACACACCCTACAAAATCTCATTGGGACTGTCAACGTTCAACAGCGCCATCAACCCTATTCTCTACGTGCTCTCCAGCAACAACATTCGTCAGGAGATCAGACGAGGCATAACGTCAGTGTGTGACAGAGTCCTCTCGAGTCAACGCTCGACACACAGCAGCCAGCACAACATGCACAGCTCCAAAAGCAATTCAGAGCCTTTCCCAATCAAGGGCGATCAGATGAGGACGGTTTGTCCAACAGCATGATCAAATTATGGAGTTGGACTTTTGTATTGTTTGCTTGGGGAGGACCATCCTTGCAATGTTCAGTCCATTCAGTGTTGAGGAACTTTACTTTTGAACAATCTTGCATTACTTGTTACTAAGTGGTAAAGTGGTACTAGGAAATGATGCATTACGTTACTTTTGCATTCCTTTATAATCTGCGCTAGCTTGCTTGTTAATAATTTTTTAACAATATTTAAAAAATGCATACGTAAAGAAAATTGAAAGCCCTTTTACACCAAATATTGATTAAACTAAGGCTTAAGGAAATATACATTCACATCTGTACTGTTACATGAAGAAGAGGGTGTGTGAAAGCATTGAATATGACATTGCATTTCACTGTTTATTCATTTTAATAGTACAGAAGAATACTGAATCAAGTGAGATGAGTAAAAACATGTTCACGTTTAAGATTCACATCATTGTTCCACACAACACATTCAACACAATCTCACGGCAATTCGTAACTTTTTGATGTAGTGGCTAATTGTATGAATTTGCTTGGTCTTATTCGTACACTTTATGATTTGCTCATCCGCCAATGATGATTGGGTTTAGGGGTTGAGTGATATGCCTCCTTTTTAAAATTGTACATTTTTGTACGGCTGAAGTCATACAAATTAGCCACTAAACTGACAAAACGTAAAATAGCTACGTTTATTCGTGAGATTAGGCTGGCACATTTGCCCCTAATGCTGATTTCAATACACAGGAGAGCTGTCAGGCAACAAATTTGGCATTATTGGTTTTTAAAAGGAACTCAAATATTTCCTTGGAAATGAAAAAGTAACTACTTTACTAGTCACTTGAAAACATAGTCTGATTATGTAACTTGCAATAGAACAAGAACAAGAACAGAACTCCAAACTTATCTCAAATGAAAAAATGCTTTATCTAGCCATGGCAGTGGGGGCATTGTTTTGTTTTTTATCTGTTTAAATCTGTACCACATTATCTTGCTCATGCAGATCATAAACCTGAAGTATTGTTAACTATTTCAATTGCTCCATTAACCCCATTCTCTACATGTTCTCTAGCAACAACTTTTGTCAGGACAGTGTAGAGTGGAGGCATATATGTGTTATACAGCCAACCTGAGTCACTACTCAACACACAGCAGTCAGCACAGCTACAAAAACAATTCGCAGACCTTCCCAACAAGAAGTGAGCAGATGAGAACACTTTCCCAACAAAAACGCATTATCAGTCTTCTGTATTCTTTGCCTGCCAGGCCATAACTTGGACAGGAGCAATCTTGGCATTGTTCAGGCCAATGTGAGCCTCCAACCACTAGAAAGAAAAGTCAACTTCTTGGCTGTTTCAGGGTGGCATCGTTTGTTTTTTTAACCTGTAGTGCTCCATACTACAGCATTTTTTAAATTGTCTACGTTCTCCATTAAAGCTTAAGAACTGACATCCATCAGGAGATCAGAAGAAGCATCTTGATGGCATCTTTAGTACAAAACCGCAAAATGAATCCAGACCAGTACCCAACCAAACAAAGGCTTATCAAAAGAGGACATCAAAAAAGTTTTCGCTCTGTGTGCACTAATCAGTCTCCTAAGACTGATAAGAGCGCATGGTATTGTTCAGCAGTTTGGTTATTAATACAATGAAACCTCAAGGTTTGCCACAGATCTTGCAGCAACAAAGTCAAAGGTGAATTTCCTCTGTAAATATTTCTTAGTATATTTCACTCCTACTCAGAATTTTTCCACTCAGTTTGATCTGCAGCCTCTGAATTTCTTGCACTGGACTCACCTAGAGATTTTTTTTTTTTTTTTTTTTTTTTTTGCAGAATGAGACCCCCTTTGGTGTTCACAAGGTTTTTCTCTGAAATCAATGATCCCACAATATTAACTGATGCAAAACAAAATGTGGTTTATTTATATACTCATTTCGAGAGGATCACGTGCATATGATTGATTATGGCTGGTACCACATCAGCTTCACATATTGCGCCAATCAGATGAATACTGACTCACTATAAATAGCCAGAGTTTTCCACTTCAGTCATCTTCGTCTTGAAGAATCCCCCTTCCACCACTACTCCTCCCCTTCTCCGGATAGGGTGGCACAGCAGCCCAGTGGTTAGCACTGTAGCCTCACAGCAAGAACGCCAATGGTTCAACCTCTCACCGGGCCTGTTGGCGTTTCTGTGCGGATTTTGCATGTTCTCCCCGTGCTCACGTGGGTTTTCTCCGGGTTCCCTGGTTTCCTCCCACCATCCAAAGAAATGCAGCATAAGTAAATTGACTACTCCAAAGTAGCATCTTAAGACAAACTCATAGCCAGCTATATCTCAACTATTCCTAACACAAGCAGGAGAGTTCTCGAGACCTACCTGAGCTCAAACTCCCCTCTCGCCCTTTAAACGGGAGAGCTCAAAGATATTCGGAGCTCACGGCTCTCTCCGAGGACAGCATGCCAAACACGCTTTATTATCAATCATGCTTGATCTCACAACTCTTGAAATGTTGTCAGAAAATGTTAGAAAATTCTTTGTGTGAAAAATATCAACAGATGTACAGATATGATCACTATGTTCTTACCTGTGGGCTTTCACAACTCTAAACACAGATTTTGACCCTAGGTAAGGTATATTTCAAAGGTGGGGTTGGTATCATTTTTTACCTGAGGTTATGAAAACCCATAATGAGTTTATCATGTGCAGTGTGAAACGATGCAGTGTCAGAATGTTGCAATTGGAGGATAAGCCAAGATAACCTAGGTTTAGAAAGACCAATGCTCCGTCCCAATTCGCATACTTACACTACACCCTAAAAGTATGTAAAAGTAAGGAAAAGTGGATACTTTTGAGTGTGTAACAGAAGAATAAGCAAGCTTTGGGACATACTACCTCCACGTTAACAGATCATTATGTTGCTTAATTACATCCCCTGTCAATCCTCTCTTGACAAATCATCCACAATTCGTTCATATGTAATTACCTACCTCACTGTAGATTCAGCAGAAGATTAATCTGCCATTCACAGGTCGTTCATGCAGAGCAATGTCCCCGCGTCTTTGGATAATTATCAATTCAGAAGTTAATTTCCAAACATATCTTGATATAAGTTCACATTGTTGATGAAATATAACACGGAAAACGTGAATTAAATATTTTCCAATTGGCAGTACCGTCGCCAGCTCAACTGGCGCTCTAGGCAAACGACGATAGTGTGTCTTCACGGTGGAGTTCGTGGATAAAAATGAAGGGGGGGGGGGGGGTCGTGGATGACAGTGAAGATCAGGGGGAGGGGGTGTGGCGGTGGTTCTACATGCTGCCCCTAGCAAGATATTGCCCATGTCTAAGTTTGGCACTGCCAGATATGAGTTAATAGTCATTCAAACAACTTTACTGAAGCCTCTCTACTTGATGGCTGGTCTTGCGTGTCTGCCATGTTTGTAGTTTATTTAAACTTTTTACCTGAGTTTGTAGTTCTAATCGAAATCGCATCAAATGCGCAATGTGTTGTGGACATTATTAGCAGTTAGATTATGGACTGTTCTACATTTAGAATTTTTGCTGGAAATAGTAGATCATCTGGGAACCTTTGGCACACTCTTCAACTACAGTGTGGGACATACTAATTCTAATTTCGAATACTATTTAGGATACGAATTGATGGGTGGCATGGTGGCGCAGTGGGTAGCGCTGTCGCCTCACAGCAAGAAGGGTGGTTCGAGCCCCGGCTGGGTCAGTTGGCGTTTCTGTGTGGAGTTTGCATGTTCTCCCTGTGTTTGCGTGGGTTTCCTCCGGGTGCTCAGGTTTCCCCCACAAGTCCAAATACATGCGCTACAGGTGAATTGGGTAAGCTAAATTGTCCGTAGTGTATATGTGTATGTCTTAGTCTTCCAGATTAAAGGTTGAGCATTGGGCTAACGACCCACCTCGTAAAAATGAGATGTTATGAAACACCAACATGGTGCGACTAAATATCAGCTTTGATATAAACGGTAAGCGAATTGGGACATTTATTCAGGGTTATTTATTTAGCCAAATCAGATTAGAGCTTGATGTTTTGGCAACAGATTAACTTTTTGTGTGAAATAAAACATCTAATGGTTTCTAGGCATCAACTTCAAGTGTCATTCAGCCTCACTGTTTGCATTCTCAAATAATTTACTGTAAAACAAATGCAGTGGTTCATTTTGTCAATGTTATGTGCCAGTGTTAAACTGCATGTATGTTGTAAAATCATTGTTGTTTGGCAAGTGTATGTACAACCTGAACATGTATATAACTAACTTATTATTTTTAATTTGTATTTGTTTGTTTTTTATATACCATTTTTAAAAATGTATATGTTGCATACTGTTTTTATATTTTAGTCATGCTGTTTTAATGAATGTCATAAAAATACATAATCTGTATGGCTACTGTATGGCTTTCCAAAGTGTAGCACTAATTTTGCTTGATTTTGAGAAATTAATTATAAAAAATTGCATTCAGTATTTTTTCAAACAGTCACCATTAAAATCTTTTTAAGGATAAAACAGAGACAAAAAAGCTCTTTTATCAACTCATCATGATGGATTTTAGATACTATAATTTTAAAATGACAAACAAAAAGCATATACTGAAAAGCCGTTATTAAAGAAAAATGTCTTTTTGAGGACACAAGGGCTTTAAATCAGATCATTTGTTAGTTCAGCATTATATACCGGAAGCTGTTGGTTTCTGTGATCTGTTTCGCTGAAGAAAAAAAAGTGTTGACATATTTGTGTGCTCTTAAGTGTGTCAGATACACATCAATTAGCAAAAAGAAAAATGCTGATTACTTTAAATCCATCACTGATTAAATGTTGTACAAGTACAGCATTGCAGCACACTTCCTCAGTCGCACTTTTGAGGGTAAAAATGCATGTAATGGACTTGGTGTCTTGCAAAAGCTACAAGCCAGACAGACACATGGTCATCTGGTATGTCTGCCCTCTGGCTTCACTGTAAACATCCTGAATTATTAACATGAGTGACCATGATGAGCTCCTAATTGGCCCTTCCCCCGGTGAATACTTAAGCAGGCAGCAGCTGCCCTCAACCAATAACAAACAGTCAGTTCAGTGACCCCGCCCCTGTTGTGGTGCGCTCTGCATCTTGCTGAGACAGAATGGCATAATTTGACTGACCGCATTTTAAACATCACTGTCTCAGGCTGTGATGATCATATGCTAACCTCATTTTTTTTGTACAGGAAATGACAGCTATTTTTGTGAAGTATGATTGACAAAGGAAATATTTTTTTCTTATGCAGGACAGTAAATATGATAGAGAGTTATCTGCATTGTTTGGCCTAAGAGTATAATGTATGGAGCTAAAAATATGCCTAAACAATCAGTATTTTAATTTTAATTTAAAAACAATTTAATTGAATTTCAATGATTAAGAGTTGTAGTTTAGTAACAGTGTTGTGTAAATTACTTAAAAAAGTAGAAGATTACGAATTACTGATTACTACTGGAAAATTGTAATCTGATTACATTACTGATTACTTCATGAAAAAAGTAATCAGATTACTAATTGCTTTACTTTGAAGTTACTTTTAAAACATATAAAATATACCTTTCAAAAATACAAAATAAACTGCATCTCCTTCAGTAATTTAATATTCACTGATAAACATTACAATGGATTAATCACAGACATTGACATACTTAAAAGAGTTCACCCAAAACGTAAAATTCTCGCATCATTCACTTGTTCCAAACCTGTTTGTCTTTTTTTAATAGAAAAGAAAAAACTGGATACCTGTAACCATTGACATCCAAAGTATGAAAAAGCACCAGTGTTTGGGTGTTCTGTGTTTGTCTGAGGTAATTAGTTCACTGAAATGTGTATATTCCAAAGTATGGAGCTGATCAGTCAGTTTTTGTCACGTGACTCACGGCTTTCAACTGAGTGCGCCTAGGAAATGCAAGCGCACGCAATATGCGCTCCCAATATATGCGCACATGCTCACAAAAGACGAGATATGTGAACGGCCTCATAAGCAGCTACACTACACTTCACATTCAGAAGATACCTTCACTCCCGATCCTGCACAAAAAAATTTAATTTGCCCTGTTTAGGCTGAGCTGGGCCACTGTGTTTTTGGGTGTAGGTGTCCTCCTTGGTGACGAGTATTGTCATAGAATGCTTTCTATTCAAGACAAGTGCTTGAACAAGTTGCTGGTCAAGTTAAAGCAGTGGAAAGTTCTTTAGAGACTGGACAAAGACTGCATTTCACTTCAATATTTTTGTTTTTAGGCTCAATGAAATCAAAGTAGTGTCTGTATTTCCAATTGAAGAGGCAATCACTCTCGACAGCAGCTATTTCAGCTCATGTTCCTCAGCAATGTAAAAGTGCATGCTCATTAACTGACGTTGCAGCAGAAAATTTCATTTAAAAGAAGCATTTTTTTCTCTCAAAAACTATATTTATATTGTAAGTAACGCAATTACACTGACTTTAGTAACTGTAATCAAATTACATCAATTGAAAATGTAATTCGTTTCATTACTACGTTCCTCAACAATGGTTACTGTAAAATGCGTTACACCCAACTCATTCATTCATTCAATTTCTTATTGGCTTAGTCCCTTTATTAATCTGATGTCGCCATAGTGGAATAAACCGCCAACATATGTTTTATGCAGCGGATGACCTTCCAGCTGCAACCTATCACTTAGTTTACTCAATTCACCTGCACTGCATGTCTTTGGACTTATGTGGGAAAATGAAGCACCCGGAGGAAACCCACGCGAACACAGAGAGAACATGCAAACTCCACACAGGAATGTCAACTGACCCAGCCGAGGCTCGAACCAGCAACCTTTTTGCTGTGAGGCGATCGTGCTACCGACTGCGCCACCGTGACACCCTACACCCAACTCTGTTTATTAAAACTGCATATTATATGCTTCCAAAATGGTTTTGAATTTGAATATCTTGATTTATATTTGAATTCCGTAATATTGAACATCTGAAATTTAAGACCATAGAATTTTTTTTATTTTTTCAGTTTTTAGCGACATATTTTCAAACTTCAGATTTTTTGTGTGTTTTGAATTCATAGACTGCAGATATCCAGTTTGTAAAAATACAATTTCAAGTTTTCAAGATAAAGATTGAGCGGTTCTGAAAATTAGTGTTTTTATCTATAGCCTAATGTAAAATTTACTTAAGTTAACAGCAGGGGCGCTCTTAGTGATTTGGGTGTCCTAAGCAATTCCA
Source organism: Danio aesculapii (assembly GCF_903798145.1). Lineage (NCBI taxonomy): Eukaryota > Metazoa > Chordata > Actinopteri > Cypriniformes > Danionidae > Danio > Danio aesculapii. Next base: position 12,030,714 of record NC_079454.1, read on the forward strand.
GTTATAGGCAGTTTTTCACTATTGTTTTTTTTTTTTTTTTTTTTTTTTTTTTTTTGCGATAAAAATTACTGATTTTGTGGTGGTAATTTCCAAAAAAAAAAAAAATGATATACAGTTGAAGTCAGAATTATTAGCCCTCCCTGAATTATTAGCTCTCCTGTTTATTTTTTTTCCCCAATTTCTGTTTAACGGAGAGCAAATTTTTTCAACACATTTCTAAACATAATAGTTTTAATAACTCATCTCTAATAACTGATTTATTTTATTTTTGCCATGATGACAGTAGATAATTTTTGACTAGATATTTTTCAAGACACTTCTGTACAGCTTAAAGTGTCATTTAAAGGCTTAACTAGGTTAATCAGGTTAACTAGGCAGGTTAGGGTAATTAGGCAAGATATTGTATAACGATGGTTTGTTCTGTAGACCATCAAAAAAAATTTGCTTTAAGGGGCTAATAATTTTGACCTTAAAATGGCATTTAAATAATTAAAAACTGCTTTTATCCTAACTGAAATAGAACAAATAAAACTTTCTCCAGAAAAAAAAAAATATATATATAAGACATACTGTGAAAATTTCCTCATTCTGTTAAACATCATTTGGGAAATATTTAAAAAAGAAAAAAAATTCAAAGGGGGGCTAATAATTCTGACTTCAACTGTATATATATATATATATATATATATATATATATATATATATATATATATATATATATATATATATATATATCTTATTTACCATATTAGGTAGAATACTATGTTAGGTGTGCAATCTGACACAATGGCAATGATTTCACAAACATCATAACACCAGCCATAAATATAAAGCACAAATAATGTATTTTAATTCAGTTACGTCCAGCGGCCGTCATCCTTGAACCAACCTCCATCATTGTAAGCTGCTTGCTTTTGTTCCATTGCTCCGTTTGTTAGATGTTTGCTCTTGTTTGCTCAGTCAAATGCACAAAACGCTCAATTTGTGCCACAGGATGTCTAATCGCATCTTTGCATTGATTACACATATAAATCACTCGCACTTCATCCATGTCTGCTTACTGCGCAGGCTGCAAAACAATCTCCACCCCATTCCCCTCCATGTAATGTGATGATTGTGAGGGCGCAGATGAGACGTCATTTTTCAAGAGACACTCAAGTGCATCACGTGCGCTGCGTATGCAACGTCCATAAGTCATGTAAAACAATTAATTGCAGACTGAAACAAATATAATTTGATTATATGGTTTGGAATTGGATGTTTTATGACATTATTTAATTTTTTGCAATTATTTTGCGTTTAATTAGGAATTTTGCATGATGGCAAAATTTTGCGGCTTTTTGTTGATTTTGGAACTGGAATTCGTGGAATCGTGAAAAACTTAGGGGTCTGTATAGAGTCCAAGCACTGAAAGCAAAAAAGCAAAAGAGACAGTGAGGGGCAGAGTTCAAAACGGAGACAGCTCTGGGGAAAAAGCTGTTCCTCAGTCTGCTGGTTTTTGTCCGGGGGAGTCTGAAGCGCCTGCCGGAAGGCAGGAGAGAAAACAGTCTGTGAGCAGGGTGAGAGGTGTCCCTAAGAATACTGCTTGCTCGGCGCAGACAGCGTTTCTTCTGGATGTCCTCAATGGCTGGCAGTGTGGTCCCTGTGATGCGTTGGGCAGTTTTCACCACCCGCTGCAGTGCCTTACGCTCAGCAACAGAGCAGCTTCCATACCAGACTGTGACGCAGTTGGTCAGGATGCTTTCTATTGTGCAGCGGTAGAAATTCACCAAGACAGCTGATGAAAGCTGGTTCTTCTTAAGTTGCCTCAAGAAAAATAGGCGCTGGTGAGCCTTCTTGACCAGGCTGGAGGTGTTGGTGGTCCAGGAAAGGTCCTTTGAGATGTGGGTACCCAGAAACTTGAAGGATGAGACAGGCTCAACGGCCATCCCATAAATCTGGATGGGATCATGTGAGCCTGTTCGTCCCTTCCTGAAGTCCACAATGAGCTCCTTGGTCTTGCTGGTGTTAAGGAGCAGATTATTGTCGGTGCATCAAGTGGCCAGATGCTGTATCTCCTCCCTGTAGGCAGTCTCATCATTATTGCTGATTAGACCAATCACTGTGGTGTCATCTGCAGATTTGATGATGGTGTTGAATCTATTCACAGGCCTACAGTCGATGGTAAAAAGGGAGTAGAGGAAGAGGCTCAGCACACAGCCCTGTGGTACACCAGTGTTGAGTGTGACGGTGGTGGAGCAGATGTGGCCTGATCTAACATTCTGAGGTCTGTTAGTCAGAAAGTCCATAACCCAGTTGCAGAGAGATGCGTCGATATCCAGGTCTCTAAGTTTGATTATTAGCTTAGAGGGTATGACAGTGTTGAATGCTCAGCTGAAGTCAACAAACAGCATTCGTGCATTAGTGTTTTTATTGTCCAGGTGTGTGAGGACAGAGTGCAGTGCTATGGAGACGGCATCTTCTACTTGACCCAGGTTACTGACAAATTAAAAGTCCTTCTGCATACTTCTGCATATACCCTAGCAGATCCCCAGAGCTTAAATGGATTGTTGCTAGAAGGGATACAGCTGAGGCCATAACTTAACCCCAAACCTTACAGTAATGAAAAAACCAATATTAATAACGAGAATTATTTATATTATATGTAAATATAATTCCCTACACAGCCATCAACAACTCCAGCCATCTTCCCCCCCACCCCCCACTGCACTTCTGATCAGTGAGGATAACGTGCGTCAGATCTTCAGTAAACAGGAGAGAAGGAAAGCACCAGGCCCAGACGGTGTTTCACCAGCCTGTCTGAGAACCTGCGCTGACCAGCTAGCTCCCATTTTCTAACAGATCACTGGAACAGCGTAAAGTTCCATCCTGCTCTAAGCGCTCCACTATCATCCCAATCCCGAAGAAGCCAAAGATCACAGGACTCGGGATTCTGTTTGTGGACTTCAGTTCTGCCTTTAACACCATCATCCCATCACTGCTCAAGTACAAACTGACCCAGCTGTCTGCTCCTAGCTTTCTGACAGATAGACAACAGCTAGTCAGAATGGGCAAAATCACACCCGACAGCTGCACCATCAGCACTGGTGCCCCCCAGGGATGTGTTCTCTCTCCACTGCTCTTCTCCCTGTACACCAACGACTGCACCAAAGACCCCTCCACCAAGCTCCTGAAGTTTGCAGATGACACTACTGTTATTGGCCTCATCCGGAACAGTGACGAGTCTGCATACAGACAGGAGGTGGAGCGGCTGGCTTTATGGAGCAGATACAACAACCTGGAGCTGAACATTCTCAAAACAGTGGAGATGATAGTGGACTTTAGGAGAAACCCCCCTGCTCTTCCCCCACTCACCATCATGAACAGCACTGGGGATGTAGTCGAGTCATTCAGGTTTCTGGGCACCACCATCTCTCAGGATCTGAAGTGGGACATTCATATAGACTCTATTGTGAAGAAAGCCCAGCAGAGACTGTACTTCCTTCGTCAGCTAAGGAAGTTCAACCTGCCACAGGAGCTGCTCGTACAGTTCTACTCAGCTGTCATCCAACCCATCCTCTGCACTCCAATCACCGTCTGGTTCGGCTCAGCTGCCAAAACCGACCTCCGTAGACTACAGCGAATAGTCCGGACTGCTGAACGAATCACTGGCACTACCCTTCTTAGACTTCAATAGCTGTACTCTTACAGAGTGAGTAAAAGGGCTCGCAAAATCACTCTGGACGCCTCACACCCAGCACACTACCTGTTCGAACTGTTACTGTCTGGTCGGCGCTTCAGAGCACCAAGCACAAAAACTGTCAGGATATGGGACAGAACCCCTGTCTCTGACATGAGAGGTAAGTCACGTCCCTACTGAGCAACTGGGAGTTGAAGAACCCAAACGACGAAAAGCAACTAGCTTCTTAGTGGAAGTTTATTGTTAACAAAAAATCTTCAATAAGGAAAAAAATAAAGTAAGGCAAAAACAGAGTCCTCCGATATGCAAAAATACAAAACTCAAAAATGGGCAAAAAAAATCCAAAGATATAAGTCATTAAAGAGCTTAGCATAATAACCAAGATGTTTCACAAAGTAAGAACTCACAGTGGTTGACAGGCTTGAATCCACAATAACTGAGCAAAGCACAGATGAAACTGAGGCTACTTAAATACAAGAAACTAAACAAGGCACATGTGAAATAAATGACACTGATTACGTATACCAAAATGAAAATAACTAAATGACGACATCTAGTGGACAAAAAAAAATTACAAGGAAAACTAAGATAACAAAGGGCAAAACCCTGACAAAAACAGCCAGACACAGGAAAAGTTTCTTTCCTCAGGCCATCTACCTTATGAACAGTTAAATATCCCCCTACTGTGCAATAAATATTCAATTCAGTTCACCTTTATTTGTATAGCGCTTATACAATGTAGATTGTGTCAAAGCAGCTTCACATAAAAGGTCACAGTAAATAGGAACAGTGTAGTTCAGTTTGTAGTGTTTAAGTTCAGTTTAGCTCAGTTCAGTGTGGTTTAATAATCACTATGTGCAATACTTTCTCAGACGCACTTGTACACAGCACCTTATATCAATATACAATGCAATACCTTCTCCATTCACATTTGTACACAGCACCGTATAACCTATAACAAATCTGTACATACAATTCAACATCCAGATTTCTTGACTAACTGCATCTCTGTTTAATGTTTATCGTCTTTTTTTCAAATTTATTTTGTGTTGTCACTTGTTACTTTATGTACACTGGAAACTTCTGTAGCCAAAACAAATTCCTTATGTGTGTGAAGCACAGATGGCAATAAAACTGATTCTGAAATCATGCATTAAATTGTATTTAATTAGTGTTTCCCCCCTACCCAATGCTAAACCTACCTCTGAGAGAAATGACAAATATGAATTACTGTTGTACAGTGTGACAGAAATGATGCTATTTTGATGTACAACATGCACAACACAAAAAGTCAGATCAAATGAGGACATCAGAAATTGTTGCAATGGACTTTAGTGTTTATGCTTCATGTGTAGTAATTTACAACTGAAAGCAGGCTGAAAGGAAGCATGGTTTTGGTTATGAGTATAATAAAGCTTTTTTGAAGTTTGTCACAGATCTTGCAAAAAAATTAAAAATAATAATCAAAGATGAATTTCCCTAGTAATGATGTCTTGGTATATTTCACACCTCCTTATCTGCTTCCTCCTAGAATGTTTCCGCTCAGTTTGATCTGCAGCCTCTGAATTTGTTGCACCGGACACACCTACAGATTTTTTTTTTTTTTACAGAATGAGGCCCTCTGAGTCACCACACTTGGTGTTTCACATTATCTTTCTCTGAACTCAATGATCCCACAATAATATCTAATGCAAAACAAAATGTTATCAGAAAATGTGTAAATGTTGTGACTAATGAAAAAGGTAAATTATTTTTGTACACACAGCAAAATCACCTGTGTTAATTCAACTCTGAGAAGGTTCATTTAAACACTTTAGAGGTGTATATATAATCCACACTGGCCAGAGTTAAATTAACATTTTCAAAAGTGTTAACAATTTAACACTGGCTCAAGAGTTCAATATTTTTTCTTGTTTCATCAGTCATTATTCACATACATTATAAATGCAATACTGTTCTAGTCATGCATTATAAAACATTAAGACATAACTATTGTTGGTCAAGAGAGCTAATTAGTTGCCTAATAAACCTGTACAAAATGACATAGTTTCACATTTCCTTTTTAATCAATCACTGAATGCCACGCATGTTGATGTGTTATCATGTAAATTATTAACCCTTGTCATACAGAAATATTTTGATTTTAAAAATAATTAAAACACTGCCTAAAACAGAGGTAAAGCATAAAAATATGTATTCACATTTGGTTCATATGCATTTTGAACGTTATATATACACAACAGTATCAAACTCATTTCCAATAGCCTGAATGCATCACAATGCACATTTAAGAGGGCTGTAACAAGTTTTTCAATCAAAAAATAAACATTTTCACCTAATACAAGATTGTTGGGGATTTTACAGAATACTGACAGCTCATCTTTGTGCAGTGTCACAGAAATGATCATACACTGATGTATTCCCTGTATCCCATCTAGAATTTACCACCTGAATGTTTTTTGAAAGCCATTTGCTTTTGTTTGGTTTGCTCTAATTCTTTCTTTCTTTCTTTCTTTCTTTCTTTCTTTCTTTCTTTCTTTCTTTCTTTCTTTCTTTCTTTCTTTCTTTCTTTCTTTCTTTCTTTCTTTCTTTCTTTCTTTCCCTCTGATATGTTTTACAAAATGTGTGAATTATTAATGCATAGAGAAAGGCTTCTCTGAAAGCATCTTGTATTCAGGCTCTCAGTCCTGCGACTTATCTACATTTCTCCATTTGTGGATATGAATTCATGTCTCACACATAGGATCACCTTTCAAATCCACATAACTGAATTACTTTAATAAAATATGTGTCTATTTAACTCCCTATGAAAAACATATCATGGTTTTATCATAGTGTTATTGTAGTGTTTTTAGTGCATTGATTGCCAGTTGTATAGCCAATATTTTACTAAAATACATAAATATGTGGTTTTCATGGTTTAATGAAAAAAAAACTATATATATATATATATATATATATATATATATATATATATATATATATATATATATATATATATATATGGCGACGCAGTGGCGTCAAACGAAACAAACGAAAAAGGTTATGCCAAATTAGATTCACCCCAACCCTCTCCTTTCTCATTCTCCTCTCAGAAGGGACGGTGGGCCAAATCAAAGGTTACAATGGGCCAACTTTGGCCCTAATTTGGGCATCTCTGCTATAGAGTATGCAGTAAAACGCTTTACTATAGTATGGCTTTTTCTTCTTCTTCCTTTGTCAGCTAATGTCCATTTTATTAAAATTGTAATGTATATGTTCAAATATATAAATTCTCAAAGACATTTTCCCCTTGGTTTTAACTCGTATTTGCGCATGCTCACTAGGGACGCGCCAAAACTCACCTACACCTACGTTAGCTACCAGGCGTACTACTAGTACTAGGCTAAATATACTTTGTATACTAAACGACATTTTACGTTTACTAATTGTTCACACGTGTTTTCGTAGCTCCACCTACTGGTCATAATCTAAACCTTATAAAAGCTTATTTGATTGATAATTGAGTTTTATATCCCTCAGTATTTTAAGTTATTTTACTGCAAATCTTATTCCATTATCAAATTTTATTGTGTGACAATTGTGTACAACAACAGAGTACAGTTTCAACATAATGTGAATGCAACTTTTACGGGTGTTACAGTAGTTGACAACATCCCTATAAATAAACTATAGAAACCATCATACAATTTGTAATGGTTATAATGAAAAGTTGACTGGTTTTGGAAATTACTGTATAATGGTTCTTTGGGTATCTAATGGTACGTTTGTGATTTGGCATGTTATTTCCCAAATCACTTTGGTTTTAATGCTTATACTTTTTTGGTTTGTAGTGTTGTTTCATTGTGACATTTAGTTGTCTTAACCATTATAACTTTTTGTTCAGCATCCATCATTTAAGCATGAAGTTCTGTTAAAACAAATGAATTTTAAGACGGGTGCTGTAGTGTCACACACCCAGTCAATAGAGGGGAGTGTTGTCTCACTTTCACCCTTCACTCATGCATTTAATGTTTCTCCATTGTCTAATTTATCACTTGCTGCAAAACAGAATTGAATCATTCCAGCTTGACTGGTACAATGGCATTAATCAACAGAACACACACAAAAAAAAAACGTCAACATTTTCTCACCTGTTTGACCACTGAACCGTATGAGACCAAATGGGAAGTTATACTGGACCCAATTCCCCATGGATGCAGACTGGCTCTTTTCCTGTTTACTGTTTATACTGGTTTTAAGTACAGCACTGGATAATGTCACTTGCAGAAGTGCTCAGATGATAGATATGTGAGACATGAAGAAAAAGGAGAGCACAAAAGAAGGATTGGTGACTTTGTGGACTGATGTGTGCAGAAACAATGAGATGTGGGGGGAAAGGAGATTATGGGATGTCAGCTGAGGAACCTTTCACCCTGGTTTCCATCCCGGGAGGATGTTGACATGGCACAGTCCTACAAGTTTTTGGGAACTTAGTCAGCTCCGTTTTTCGGAAGCCCTAATTTTTTTTTGCTGTAGGTCCATTCTTTTTTATTTTATATTTTTTATTTCTTTTTTTTATTCAATGTTCAATATTACAGTGTACACTTAACATGCAAATTTGATCTTGTATTATAATATGTAATAATATGTATAGCTGTAGTATATTTGCACTGTAGAATCTATACTTTGTCACAGTTTTTATTTAAATTGAATGTCAAATCCTTTTTTAAATTAATTTATTATTTTATTTATTTGACATGGACATCAGAATTACACTGGACAACCAAATGCATTTGTGTTTTAGCAGACGTGCTAATTCTCAACACCTGTCCACAGGAGACTTAACAAAATTGACAAAATAAAAATATAATAAATCGGCATCTTAGAATTATAAGGTTCTATCTGCGTTCTGAATGATTTTGAGATATTGAGCTTCAAAGTTTTTGCATTCCATATAGCAAACAATATGTGTTTAACAGTTCTCTTTCATACATTAACATGACAGAGACCCTAAAGGTACTCCAAATGTAAATGATCAAAGTTCTCTTACATTTGCAAATTGGAGTAAAATAACCCCGGTAAATGCAGATAGAATTTCTAATTCTGAAAAGTCATTTTCTGCTTGGAATTATAAGGTTATATCTGGCAGATCATTCATTGAAGCATTACTTTTCAATAAATACAATAAAAAAAATTATAATTTAGTGTTGTAACAATATGTTTATGCTTGAGAAAGTTACATTTGTGCTTTCTATAACATTTGTTTAATATTTTAGCATGAATATTTTTACTTGTTCAAATTTAACATTGTAGGCTGTGCTAAATATTTTATCTAGTTCAGATGTTAATTTTATGTCATTAATATAGTCATAATTATTAAACTTTATGGTTTATATGAATGATTGAATTATATTTATTGAATTTTATGCTATATTTATTAAATTATATGCCCCATGATTTAAATGAAGTATTTGCCCTTCAATGCTTAATGTTAAATTTAAAGACTTTAAAAGAAAACAGACTATTAGCAAATGAGTTTAATAAACACTGAAAACACAGACTATATACACACAAATATTCCACATTTAATACATACATTTTTTTAAATATTCATTTCTTTTTCAACAGTGTAAAATGTAACATTTAATCTCAATGTCAAAAAATGCATCTCAATTTGTGTGGTGCGGCATTATTTAGCCGACTCTGATTTTGTATGATTTTGTCTTTCTGGTCTTTCCTGCTGTCAATGGAGCAGTCTGGCGAAATCACAAAGAAAGCTGATCCTGATTGGTCCTTGTGCGTGCATTAAATATGCTGATTGGCTCACAGAAAGACCGTTATAGAGCCAGACTAGATTTCAACTTTGTGGATAAACCGTTTTTGTTTTTTTAAATAAAAAGTCATAAATATAAACAACTTATAAAAAAAAAAATCACATAATGTAAATAAGCTGTCATTTAATAAGAATATGTCAATAACTCAATTTTGACAAAAATGTCAGATAGAACCTTATAATTCTAAGGTGACGAAATGCATATACACAACATTATAATTCTTTACATAAAATTACTGAAGGAAAAAGCAAAGTCAGCATGATCCAACAAACTAATAGTAGACTATTTGTGCGAACACTGCTGTTTTGTTTTTAACCACTTTTTAAGAACACTACTAAAAATATTTCGATTACTTTCTAATTTTAGGCTAACCTACAGTTTGGCTCCTTTTACAGAGAAAACAGATTGGCCAAATGAGGTCTTACACTTTGGCACTAGACAGTCACCATTAGCAGTTGCTTGTGTGACTCTGTGAGAGGTTTGATGCCTACTGATTAGATCAGAAAACAGCATTGGAACATGATTATTTAAGCATTTAAAAACCAATTTAAGAGAATTAAATTTAATAAAACCATCAAAAATAAAAAGGTTATGTTTACATAAAACTTCACAATGATGCCATCGAATAGGCTTTAAGTCTATAATTTTAACTGCTTGTTTATATATAGAGTCAATAGGCTTCAATGTAGTTAAAGAAGCTTGTGACCATGATGTAATGCAATACGTCAAGTGAGAGAATATCATTGTGTGCATGTAGAATTTTGCAGTTTGATATGTTAAAAACCTTCTAATAAAACGAAAACAGTTTAGACCTAGCATAACTTTACTTATATTTTTAACATGACTATCAAATTTAAAATTAATGTCTAGAGTTATGCCAAGATACTTAAATTCATTCACTTCTTTAATAACTTTATTTTTAATCAGCACCTCAAATGTATCCCTTACAGGCTTATTTCTTATAGAGAAGCTGTTTTCTTGACATTCAACGTTAAATGAGACAGCTCAAGACATCTTGAAATATGTTGTAAAACCTGGGTCAGTTGCTCACCTGCCCGGCACGGTGTTTTAGCTGACACATAGATGACTGTGTCATCTGCATATAACTGGCAGTTTACCCATGGGCAGCAATCTGGAAGATCATTAAGTACATTGTAAACAACAATGGGCCAAGAACAGACCCTTGAGGTACTCCAATATTGTTAGAATGCACAGATGACTTCACCCCATTGACCCTCACCAGGGGCATAGTGGACATTTTAAAAGTGGGGGGGACGGCCCTATGAAATCCAATGGTTTGCATTCTTAATCAGCTGTTTCTAAGAGGTCTGTCTCTAAAAGTATCCATCCCCTCCCACCCCCCCACCCCCTCTCCGTCCCCGCCGGTTGATACGCCCCTGACCCTCACACATTGCTGTCTCCCAACAAGACCCAAACCACTGTAAGACTTCTGCTGACATTTTGAGCTCTATTCATTTATTTATGATGATTTATATGATACTGTGATTACCCGTGTCAAAGGCTTTCTTTAGGTCCAGGAACACTGCCCCAACCACACTACCTACAGTTGAAGTCAGAATTATTAGCCTCCCTTTGAATTTTTTTTTTCTTTTTTAAATATTTCCCAAATGATGTTTAACAGAGCAAGGAAATTTTCACAGTATGTCTATTTTTTCTTCTGGAGAAAGTCTTGTTTTATTGTCAATATTATTAGCCCCTTTAAGCTATTTTTTTAGACAGTCTACAGAACAAACCATCATTATACAATAACTTACCTAATTACCCTAACCTGCCTAGTTAACCTAATTAACCCAATTAAGCCTTTTAATGTCACTTTGAGCTGTATAGAAGTGTCTTGAAAAATATTTAGTAAAATATTATTTACTGTCATCATGGCAAAGATAAAATAAATCCGTTATTAAAGATGAGTTATTAAAACTATTATGTTTAGAAATGTGTCGAAAAAATCTTCTCTACTTTAAACAGAAATTGAGAAAAAAAAAATAAACAGGGGGCTAATAATTCAGGGGGGGGGGGGGGATAATTCTGATTTCAGCTGTATATCCAGTGACCTTTTTATTTGTTCAAGCAGATAACAATTTGCTGTTTCTGTGGAATATTTCTCTCTAAAACCAAACTGCTGTGGATAAAGCAACTGTTAAGAGTGTAAATGCTCCATTAATTGTTCCGCAACAATTTTCTCCAGCGCTTTTGAAACTACAGGTGGAATGGCAATAGGCCTATAGTTACAAGCAACATCCTTATCGCCAGATATATAAATCGATATTATTATTGCTGTCATACAACTACCTGGGAAAGTTTTTGTTTGTATCGACAAGTTTACTAAATACGTAATTGGCTCCAACACACAATGTTTATATCTCTTAATTAATTCAGAGTAAAAATAAAAATATCCTTAGCCATAGAATTTTTCATATTTTCTATTACTTTTTGGACTTTTTTACAAGATACTTCTTTAATATAAAGGAGTCTGGGTGAACATAATCTGGTTTCTCAGGGTATGATTTAGTGTAGTTAAAATTACTTGACAATTCTTGAACAGACTCAATAAAAAAACTACTAAAAGCATTTGCTATAGCCTCATCACTGCAAATCATATTATTAGTAACTTTAAGATGCTTTATTTTAGAATTTTTTGCCTGTTTAAATTAAATAGTCTATTCATATGTTGCCACAATTTAGAACTGCTGCCAAGGGCCTCCTCAATTAACTTAGAAATATATTTCATCTTAGCCTTTCACAATTCAGATACCACTTTGTTACTTAACCCAGTATAAACAAGATGATCAAGATTAGTTTTTAGTTAGTAAAGATTTTTTGAGAGCAAGATCTCGCCTTTTAATTAACTGAAGAATATCACTGTTAAACCATGGAAGTGAAAATTTCTTGTACCTACTCCTCCAGGTTTTTGTATATTTACTCCTTAAATTCCTTAAAATTGTTGCAAAATGACCAGCATGATTTTTTGTAGGCTATTGTTTTTAGCAATTTAGCAATACAACATAAATAAAAAACTTTAAATAATTTCAGATCAAACTTGCTGTCACTGCGCTGTCTTTTTTGTCATTTCTCCTCTGCACTCGAGCCACTCGAGAGACGCTTATTGACAGATGGTCCGGGCATTACCCGGCATCATGTTTTCACAGCCGACTTTACCTTGGCCTAAAGCCTGGACACACAAAAGGAAAACCAAGTTCATATTCTAGCATGAACTTGTATATAAACTACAGAATGATTACTATTGTTTACCACAAAAATAATAAATTAGCATCTCTAATATGATTAAATGTATAGTTCACACAAAACTTTATGTTTTGTCATTATTTACTCTGGGGGTTGGGCGATTAATCGAAAAGTAATCGAAATCGACATTCAGAACTTATAATCGATCAGATTTTTCTTGGACTATTTTTTCAATTACTTTCCTTACCGTATGTGAAGTCACATGACCCCACTCTTTTAAACCTTTTTAAAGGCTAATTTCTACTTCTGCAGCCATTTTGCAGCCACATCTGATCTCTGGTCAAGTAGGACAATGGACCCATTCTATTTAATATAAAAACTACGTTGGCAATGACTGGAAGCTGCACCAGAGATTCTTGAGACAGCATATTATCCATTACATTAAAACTGTTATTTACATTAAAATATTTGTTTACAGAAGATGCAAGAAATGCACTGTTTAAAATATTATTTACAGGATATACAAGAGTTATTTTATTTAGAAAAGATACTACTTATTTTCTAATTTTAATATGTAAAACACTGAAAATAATAAATTTTGTTTCCTAAAGTGCAAGTTATTCATTTTTACTTTTTATAAGAAAAAAGTGACTTTTTGTTTTAGGCAATGTGTGTTTTAATTTTAGTTGTTCAGCGCTGATGTTCAGTAAATAATCATAGATAGTAGGTTCAGTTATTTTAAAATCAAGTAATATTTAAACTTTTTAGTAAACTATGAGGGTGAAAAAAATTATATAAAATATAAAAATAAATAAATAAAAGAATCGTTCATTAATCATAATTGAGTTAAAATGTTCAATTAATCGAGATTTTGATTTTAGGCCAAATCACCCAGCCCTAATTTACTCACCCTTTGTTCCAAACTCCTTTTTTTCTTCTGTTGAACTCAAAAATCGCTATTTGGGAGAGTTTTCAGTTTCTTTAAATCTACAGTATAAAGAAACTCCATTAGTGAGTACATTTTTATTTTTGGGGGAACTAACCGCTTTAAGGATGAAATTCAAGTTAATATAGTCTGTATTTGTATAAAGTATTTACAAAATCTTTAATGTCTTCAGCAAATGTATTGCAGGGTGCTTTAGAATGTCATTATCCTTTTTTTGTCTGTCAAATTGTATTTTTTTTACAGAACAGGCGTTCCCAAAATGATGTCGCTTTTCCTTCCTGTGCCTTCGGTCAAAGCCCAGCTGCTGTCCTGGTGACTGAGGGGCATTTCCAAATGAAGTATGTTTTTTTTTTCCAGCTTCAGGGCTCGGTTACCTAACTTTCATTCTCAAAATATGCACAGCCATCACTTTTTACAGTCCTGCATATTTTCAGTTCAGATTTATTTTTAAATAATATGGTTTCAAAGTAGTACTAGTCATAAATGTATCAGCAAAAGCACAAAAATGCTAATGTGAGGAAACATCATAGTGTGGAGGAATTACAGTCCTGCCTATTTGTTTCACCCCCTATAAAACCCCATAAGTATAAAGTCATTGTTCGCTCAGAGTTAAAACTTTATGGCTCAGTTGTGCTTAACCTTGATACCATACATTTTGCAATATCAAGTGAAACACTGCCAACCTCTCTTCGGTGTAGTTTAAAAACAGTTCACACGAAATGAAAATGTGCTAATAATTTACCCACCCTCAGGGCATCCAAGATGTAGGTGACTTTATTCTTCAGTAGAACGTTTAAGACTTTTTTTCTGAATATTTGAAACTGGTCCTTGGTGATTCATAAAACCCTAGTCAAAGGCTACTAGCACTTTGAGTCACATATACAGGCAAAACAAAACAAAACAAACAAGATATTTAATGGGTTACCCATTTAAGTAGCTGTGGCTCCTGATGATATATTGAAGTCTTAATCTGTCTGTGAAAATAAATGGATTATTTTACATAATTACCTTTCATCCACAGCCTCTGGAAATGGTGCATTTAGCTATTGTAGAGCATAGACTTCTTGAGGCATAATACAGTGCTCAGCATATATAAGTACACCCCTCGCAAATCTCTCTTTTAAATTAATATTTTTAATCGGTAGCTATACAATATTATATTTGTGCATATACATTAGATTAGTCAGTACTGAAGCCAAATCTGGAGCTTATCTAACAAAATAACTTACGATAACCATCCAAAAACTAGTACACCCAAATTTATCTATTATAGAAAAATATTAAATACAAAATTTAAAGAGGAAAAATCAAGAGAAGCAGAAAAATTTAGTTGAAATTTTGTAGGTTATAATTATTCTTTTTTTTTTTTGCAATATTTAGCTTGAATTTAATTGAATTATCTTTTAATTTCTAAATATGTTTGGTGACTAAAATAGTATTTTAATAAATATATCTGTTTAATAGATCTGTTTTGTTCAAATGCACCAGTATATATTACCCATATTCACTGAGATATGGATAAAAATATTAATTTATTGAGCACTGTATATGTACAGTATGGGTATAAACTCACATATGAGCTGATGTTTGTTTACAATAAGTTTGTTTAAATAAAGGTTGCATCAATTAGGATACGCACAGCAATTCTGATGAACAATTGCAAAACACACTCAATCCTCTATGTGTGAGTTAGTACCTGCATGTTGTCAATTGTTGTCAGTTATGTTCAGTTTCTTGCACATATCAGTTGTTTGGCTTTACAAGAGCTCAGAGTATCGCTAAGAGCCACTGATATTAATTTTGTTTTGCCTTTGTTTATTTTTTTACTTGCATTTTATGAATCACAAAGGATCAGAGAGTTTAAGCAAAAAATCTTTAATGTACTACTGAAGAAGTCAAAAACATCTTGCATTGCCTAGGGGCAAACTGACAGGGTGAACTATCCCTTTAAAGAACTACGATACATTGAAACACTTTTCCAGTTGAACTTCATTAATATCGATGACTATATTATTAATTCATGATTGAATTTTTTTTTTACAGAAAACTATCGAAAACATTTCTGTCAAATTGCAATGGCCCAGAAACACACTGTAGCATTCGCAGAGAACTGAAACAGCAGTCACACACCACTTACACATAAATGCACCAAGGAGGCAATTTACTTTCTTTTTTCTTTTTTTAAATGGACATCATACACAGATAAACCACTACCAAGACACTCACTGTTAAAATTATACAACACAGATGACGGTATCTTACTAAAAAGACATAGTACACTTTAAAAATACACAGCATCGTGGCGGTTTTGTGATTATCAGATGTCATTGTCCAAAAGCCCTACATCTAATCCATAAAGTTTACCAAGAGGCCTGCTCAGATTTCAATTAGATAAAACACTGCTAATGACTCTCTCCCTCTGAACATCAAGTCCCACTGCCCACATCTCATCCTCTTTTCTGCCCCTCTGCGCATCTGCAGTTTCAGTCATCAGAAGCTCATTACTCACCAAGATCCAGCTCCGTTCCTTAACACAAGGATTTATCTTAAAACGTAACAAAGAGAGAGGAAATGATGCAAATATGGCTGTAAATCTAAATTCAGAAGTGTCCGGCGAAGATTAGCCTTGCACTTGGGAGAATTAGTCATTTGCTGAGTGTTTTGAAACTAACGAACCCCCCTTCTTAACTGGAAGGGAGAAAACAGCCTCTCCCGAACATCTCTTCACTGTTCTGGCACAAATACATAATACAATGTACAACTGAAAACAGATACTTCATATGCTGTCCTGACAAATCATGTCTTTTATTTAGGGTTGGCTTTGTTTCAAACTGTTGTGGTTTGCGTGAGAGTGCTTTTATTGCTAATCTCCTCTGGAATGAGAGCCGTAGCCGAACAACCGTTGACAACAGAAATGCTATTCTTATTGTCTCGCAGTCTGTGCTCATATGTGCTGACATTTGCATTCGCTGTTTCCTGCTGAGCAACACTTGCGAAGATTTTAAGGTCAGGATTAAGGTTGGAGGGATCTGTGCAGCTGTTGGTCAGATCCTCGCCCTGTACCTTCTGCATGTGAAAAGTTCCATGAATTTTTAGTTCAAGAGTGGAGGTGACAGTCTGCATGCATACGACACAGCGGAAGCCTGTCAGTGAGTTGTGCAGGTCTGGGTGCCTCTGACAGTGTTCCAGGAAGTCCTCCTCACTGTGAAGAGGAAGCTTGCAGATGCGGCAGTTGCCTGTGTCCAAGCTCCTGCTGTGGGTGACCTTGTGTTCAGTCAGAGTTAGCAGTGAGGGGAAGCGCTCTCCACAGATGGGGCATTGGCAGTGCTTGGTGGGGCCTAGATGAGTCTGGACGTGCTCCCACAGTGCCATCTCAGTGAAGAAGGTCTTGGAACAGTCTTTGCATTTGTGGCTCCCTTGGATCGCCTCCACTTTGCGCTTGAGAGTGCCACTCTCCCCAGGCTGGATGTGGTGATCTCGCAGCTGGTGGTTGGCGAGCAAGGACTGCATGGTGTATGAAGCACCACAAATTTCACAGGCAAACATAGGATCGCTCAGGCTCACTTTCCCTTTGCTTTCAGTGGGAGGGCTGAACAGCGATTCCACCTTACTGTCTCTTATTTCACTTTTTGCTGGCAGGAATCCAGCGCTGTCCTTGGCAACTGGTTCGGAGACAGGTGGAGGGGTCACGTTGTTACCTTCAGCGCTCTGGCTCTTGGCACAGAGTTTCTCGTGTAAGGGCACCTCGAGGGGAGATCCGGTCTTAGTACAGACGCAGGGACTGCATTTGTCGCTGTGTGTGGTGATATGGCACTGCAAGTCAACATCCGTAGTGAAGGACTCTGTGCAGAAGATGCAACAGTATGCCTTACATTGTGTGTCAAGATGCTTCTCTTTGACATGCAGGTGCAAGTCATGCTCTTGCTTGAAGTCCCAGTCGCAGCACGTACAGTGGAATGTCGTTCTCTTGTTACTATGTTCAGAGGCCAAGTGAACCTGAATAGACACCTTAGAGCTGAACACCTGCTGGCATAGGGAACAGCGGTAAAATGAAACAGTGTGCATCTCAAGTAGGTGCCCATGTAAGTCTTTCACACTAGTGAAGGTCTTACCGCAGCTCTCACAGATGTAGAACGTAGATGTGTTGCTAAATTGAAACACTTTGTGTTTCTTAAAGGACTCCTTGTTTGGGAAATCCCTGAAGCCCTCTGGACATGTAAGTTTTGGAAGTAAACTTCTCAGGTGAGAGCTCAAGTGTGTCTGAAACAGATCCAGATCTGTGTATTTAGCTCCGCAATGGTCACATATGAAGTCCGATGAAGGTATGGCACACTGGCCTGCTTTTTTGGCTGGACTCTTAATTGACTGAGGTGATGTTGAACCACTTGTCCTCCTTCCATCTGTGAGATTCATCAAGTTAGTGTTCTTGTGCGTCTTTTTGATATGCTGCATCAGTTTTAGTTTACTGTTAAATGTAGGCAAGTGGCTGCAGTATGGACAGAATTGCAAAGACTTCCTTTCTGCTAATTCTTCTGGATCAGGGTCAAGTTTTGGGCTCTTACAGTGGGTCTGCTGCACATGATTATCTAGTGTGTCCTTTGTAAGGAATCCTCTAAAGCACTGTGAGCAGAAGAAGACGTTGCTTTCAGTTAAAGCAGAGTTATGTGTTCGCCGAACATGGTCTTGAAGAGCTTCAAGGTTTTTTAACGACGTGGGACAGAAGCTACACTGAAGAACTGTCTGAACAGCTGCTGTGATTGCAGCTTCAAGCAACACAGAGTGGCCTAGCATTACATTAGCCTCTTTCTGGTGTATTTTAAATGGAAAATCCTGAATCTCAGGACTGGAGCAGTACTTATTCTCCATGTGTTGGGCCTGTGGACGTGCTCTGGAGTCCACGTGGTTGTGGACATAATTACTTATAATCTTGAGCTTTTTAGAGATTCCTAAACAACCGTCAAACGGAGACTTTCTCTTTTCTTCAGAAGTAGTCAGGCTTGCTGGACTGGGTATTTGTGAGTTGATACATGTGCATTCTGCCATTGAAAGGGGTGACTGATCTTGTGCTGCAAAATTTGGATGTTTTCTTTTCGCAGAGTCCCCCATGTAATTTGGTACATCGTTTATTAGAGAGAGCGGTTGCAAGGACATCGTACTACCCTGCTCAAACTGATTATTACAGTCCTGTTTGTTTTTTGTTGGGCTTTCGTCGCTTGCATCTATTTGTGATATTTCAAGAAGTACTGAACTGTTGCCAGGCAAAGGGGTGTTCACCTTCCCACTCTGACTGAATCTCTGATGGTCTCTGCATGTTTCTCCCTTGAATCCAAGGCCACTTCCATCTTCATGGTCAGTAGAGAAATGTCCAGGAAAACCCAAACAAAATATTTCATCTTCCTCAACATTGCGGTTTGCTATGACCCAAGAGGAAAAGAGAAATGTCTATTTACAACTTTCATGAAAATGTACCATTGGAGAGTAACTAGCTGACAGTAATTTAGCAAAGCTTATAAATGAAGTTTGTTCATAAATGTGATTGTAAATCATTTTAGATTCTCAAGTAAAAAGATGCTTTCTTAAATATGTAGAGCCACAGGTTTGTCTAAATCATATATGATATAATCTAAAATACATCATGCCCTCCCCCTTGTTAAATTGTGGTTTAGCTACCTACTTTAAAAAAGATAGCTGCAGATGCACTAAATTAATAGTACCTTGTATCTTCCCAAACACTTTAGAGTTTCAAAAGGACCGTCTTGCTGATGTATGGCAGGTTAAAATATAATCCAGCCTCATAAGAGCAGACTAAACACCAAAAATATGAATTGGATGCTCTTTTTCACACTTTTTAGATGTAATTAGCTCGGCATGTGGTCACATAATGAGCAATGCCACTGTGACTAAAATTGCTGTCAGTGTGAGAGGACCAGATTCACAGTTTGAACAAATGCAGTGCTGCTACTTAAAAGTACTGAATATTTACAAGAGAAAAAACAAACCAAAAATCTTTGAACCAAATCCATACTTACACTGAATCAAGATACTGTATCTGCTTTAAAAGATTTAATACCTAAAAACATGATTAGCTATTTAAGGATCATAAATACAAAATCGCTTGTAAGGGCATGATTCATTATATTTGTGTGCAAATAGGGAATTGCAAATATACCTAATTCAAAGGTCACACAAACACCAAGAAACACTAAACCTGCAATATAAAACCCCAGAGGTCTCTCTTCTTTGTAATCTTCTTGTATAAAGGATACAGACAATATGGAGAATATATTCACAGTTTATTCAGGATAGAATGTTTACCTGAACTATGGCAGTACTTCTGTTGGGCCAGTGATTCTGATTGTGGTAGGTTTGTAGGCTCTTTAGCACGTTCTTCTTTCCCTTGTCCATGTTTGTTACTTTCCTCATCCCATTCTTTGCCCTTCTCCTCGGAGCAATGATTCTTTCCCATATTTATCCCATCGTCATTTGCATTTAACCTGTTTTCCTGACCTGTGAAGAAGAGATTGATAAGACTCATGATGACCATAGGTGCTAAATGTAATTTTACATTGCTAAAAAACCTAGCACTTTAAGTGGATCGTCTGACGTGGTTATGCTGAAAAAGTACAAACAAATATAGACATTTTGATCTGTTTTTCATCCAGCTATGGAGTACCCTTGTGTGCTTGTTTGCTCTTTAAATAAAAGGTATACAGAAGACAAGAAACAGATGTTTGAAATATTAGGTTTTCTGTTTTTAATAATAGCACAATGTACTATAAAATTGTCTCTACAGGGAAAACTATGCAAATGAAATGCGCAGAGAAACAAATTCAACAGTTGAATTTTTCATTATACAGACTTTCTTATTCTGCTCTTTTTGTTCTTTTGGTAACATCTGTATTTCAAAGTGACAGCAACATGTCAGGAAACACACTGAGCTTTTTTTTTTTTTACCAGCAAACATAAGGACATCAGAAAACGTTCAAACTCGCATTCATTCATTGTTCTGTCATGTTTCTAACTTTGTCTTCTATTGTTTAGTATTGTATATATATCTGTCCCCTGCTCCTAAATCTAATACACGCATTTACAATTATTGTTATACATTATTATATGTTTTTATTAAGCAGTATTCCTCTGTCATTTGTTTGTTTGGGAATGTCTCTGTCCTTGCTAGGACAATTTGTCCTCCCAAACAAAGCAAAATCACACACACACATTAATACAGCTGTGAAAACTTTGTTGTAATACCACAAGAGTAGCCTACCTTGACTGTCCTAATAAATAAATCTTCATCGATATGTCGGCTACCATGTGTATCACGTGCATAATATGGCATCACCCTCTTAATAAAAAGACCCAAGAAGAATACAATGAAAGTGAACTCAAAGTTCTGCAGAACAATTACATTATCCTCTTCTGGTCTAGTCCACAACATCGATCTTCAGTCTATCTACAACTTATTGGGGTCGATTTGCCTGCTGTGGAGTTTCACATAAAACAACAAGGAAGCAAGGATTAAATGAAAACCTTTCATACCTTTCAAAGATCTTGGTTTCGCTTGCTTTCGACGAGACATTATAAAGGACTTCAGCAGCTGCCAGTAAACGGGTTCAGTTGCTGTCCACTGTTAGCAAGCGCAGACGGCGAACAAGAGCAAACACTTGAGTGTTATTTCATGAACTGGAATAGCGGGAAAGCACATTAATATGACGGGCAAAGGGGCTCGCCCCCGCCTACAGCAGCGGCGGGATGACTCCATACACGCGCTGCGCCACCGGGGACGCGCGCGAGATGCGTAATCGCTGTACTCACATGAGCACGCACACACACACAGCGGAACGCCGATAGACCGTTTTATCGTTAATACTTTTTTTAGTTTGTGTTAAGTAGTTTAGAGTTTAAGAATGTCGAGTTTGCTAGCTCACTGTGTAAATATAATTCTCGTTTTATTTCACGTCACGTTTTTTCTACTAGTATTTCGTAAGCTCAAGTAAACACCAAAGAGGACTACATATTGAGAGCGTGCTTGCTGTATGTGCTTAGAGTAGTTTACATACATATGTTTTACAATATTTGAGTTGAAATCTTAAAGACAGTATTGAATCTGGCTTTTAAGTTTGTGATATGGACATAGTCTACAACGTTTCTTTTGAATGAGAGGTTAAATCAGTATTACAACATTTTACCTTGATTTTATTTTTATAAATCCAAAAAAACTCTTATTTTAGCGGTATTAATGGACTGAGGTAGCATTCAGTCCATTAATGCTTTAATTTCTTTCAAATCAAAGAAATAAACAACTAAGAAGAGAAAATGCTCCTGTAACATTTGAAATATCTACAATATAGCATCAAACATATGGCACTGTTGTAATGAAATCATCAGAGGAGCGTCTTCGTTCATAATGACACCTCGGTTTAATTTCTCTGTGGAAACGTTAGTTATGAGCCGCCCTGTTGGATGGGCTTTGCAGTGGGGAACGTTGATTAGAAAGCTGGATCCCTTTGGGAGTCTGCTCTGCAATTGCATGTTTCTAATGAGTTTTGAATTAGCTGCTGAGACACTTGTCTGTGACTGTTTTGTGAATAGAGGAGGGGATGTTGCGATGAAGACACACACCACGACATAATACATCTGTCAGGTCCTGAGATTCCAGCATAAAGACTTTGGGTCAATTATGTGTAGTTTGGGTTGACTCTACCCTTAAGGATCCTTTTAGTGAGTTAAACTGTCAGATGACATTATGCGCACCCGAGTATGAACATATTTGTGAATATGTAGTGTAGCTTTAAATAGACCGTATTGACATGCAAAAGCAACCTTTGCACAAAGGAGATCATGAAGGAAATAATTTATCAGCCAATCAGAGCATCTCCAGGGAGGAAAGCTGTTCTGCTTCATATCCTCAAGCACCCAATTGGTTTTATTAGACCATTTTGAAACAAATACTTTACAGTGAATCTGCTTCAGCAATAATAATAATAAATTATTTAATTTAGTTGTTGTTTTGATTGATTCACTTTTTAAAAATTATGAACTGAGATAGTTCATTCTGTTATTGTTAGAGGGAAATATTCCCAAAAATCCCTAAATACTTTTACATCATAGAAAATCTTTCAACAAATCTACAGGGAGAAAAAAACACTGCAACTCTCAGTTGAAAGTGCCTTATAATGCACATTATTTTTTAGGGCCACTAATTGGTATACAATATAAAGCCGATTAAGCTCTTAAAGGAATAGTTAGCCACAATAAATACTGCGAATGTGTTTCATTCGAAATGTTTTGCATACAGATGAATGTGTTGTCACACAGAAAACTATTAAAGGTGCCATAGAATGAAAATATGAATATAAGACAGCTGAATAATAAGAGTCTCAAAAAAAAAAAGCAGGCAATTTTCCACTGAGATCAAAATATTGATGATTTCCCCCTTATATTTTTACATTTATCTAAGCTTGTAAACATACTGGGCCCTATCATACACCCGGCGCAATAAGGCGCAAGACGTGTTTGCCCCAACGTGTTGGTATTTTCAGACTAACGAAACCTTAATTTTCTCATTTTCCGGCACGTTGTTTGAATAGCAAATCCATTTGCTTCACTTTGTGCACTCATGGGTGTTTCGGTCTAGAAAAGAGGCGCGTTGTTGGCGCGTTGCTATTTTAAGGAATTAAAATAGACTGAGCAATAGACCTGAAATAGCTGAAAGTAGGTCTAA
Organism: Danio aesculapii; assembly: GCF_903798145.1. Lineage (NCBI taxonomy): Eukaryota > Metazoa > Chordata > Actinopteri > Cypriniformes > Danionidae > Danio > Danio aesculapii. The sequence goes on from NC_079454.1 coordinate 12,054,083, forward strand.
AGACCAGTGCAGAATGCGTTAGTTGTGCGCCTTGCTTACACATTGCTTAAAACGCGCAGGATGTACAGCAATACGCAAATATCTTTACAAATGAAAAAGAATTAAAGGATTAAAATATTAAATTTATTACAAAAATTAATACTTTCTACATAAATATAAAAACCACTGCCTCCATGCCTTCTTCATCTCAGGGGGGGGGGGGGCTTTTTTTAGTTTGTTCATGACAACTATTATTAGCTGTATCATTTATTATATGCATATTTATATTTGTTTGTTTGTTATTTGTAAAAACAAGTTTAGATTTTCCACCTGTCCACGTGTCTTTGGATAGAACTCAGTTTTTTGACCACACTTCGTTATTATTGTTCATTTATTCGTTTGCTGGAAATTAGAACTAAATTTAGAAATAGCTTTGAAACAAATCTTTGCGCTTCACAAACGAAAATAATTATGTAGGCTAATAGATGTCTGTGCGTAGCCTACAACACCGTTCCACGAAAGAGAGAAACAGAATGTAAAAGTAAAGGCCATTTGTAGGAGACTCATTCTTTATCTTTGCGCTGCAGATGGTCTGTTTAACCAACAAAGTCGCCATGTAAATAGCAAATGCGCCATGGCACAACGCAACTGACTCTTAAAGGGAATGAGAGATGAGACTCTGATTGGTTTATTCTCAAAACACAACCATAACTCATTAAGAGAATACGCACAACCCTGTTAGACCATGTGTAGCGGCGCAGAGCATATTTTTCCCTACTTAAAATAGCAAAAGTAGATTCGGACACACCTTAATGCTTTTGCGCCATGCGCTTTAGACTTTGCGCCTAGATCGTTAAAATAGAGCCCACTATGTATGTGGGACTCTTATTTTGAAAACTGGGTGGCAGGAAGACTATAAAGAAGAAGATATGTAAAACAGGACCACATAATGCAGAATACAGAGATTATGAATTTATTCAGTACCACCTTGAAAAGACGTCTGTTTAAATGTATCTTTTGTTAGTTTAATGTAGATTTTGTGGTTTGCCGCATATGTTTCTAATGAGGCAACAGACACATGCAAACTCAGCTCACTCAGCTCTCATTTTGATTTATCTTAAGTGAAAGGGTGCCAATAAAGCTCATCTGTTTATCCAGTGGCTGATATTAATTGCGGCCAGTTTTTCATATACGTTAAAGCTTCAAAATACAACTCTAAATACATCTCTTTCAGTAACCTGTGTCGAGCAAAAGTATAATTTAGCCGACTGTTACTCTGGAACAAACCAGATCACTCTGGTGACATAAAGCTAGCTCAGTCACCCTTAGTTAAATAAAGCACTCCACCTCTTCAGTTAAAAAGATTGTCAACAAGGCATCTACTTGTTACAATATATTTTGACTAATGAGGTATGATATTTGAATGTGTGTATTTCAAAGTACATCATGCTGTGTGTGTGTGTGTGTGTATGTGTGTGAGTGAGTGAGTGAGATAGACAAAAAGAGAGATGGAGAGAGAGATAATACAATCTGCATAGAATCAGAGCAGAGCTAATTAATCAATGAAATCATTAACAACCATTCCAAATATGGCCAATAAATATTTTCGTTCTATGGGTAATTTCCGTAGTTACAAATAAGCATATAAAACTGGAATTCTGGAAAATATTTGCAATTAACTAAGCCACGCAAATACTTAGCAGATATAGAATTTAACATAACATAATGAATCAATGCAGTCTGTGGCACAATATGCATGCCAGGCCAAGCAATGTCCTGCACACATACTGTCCCATATGTGCCATTGTTGTCAAGTATTGGAACATGTCTATACACCAAATATGCAATATGCATGATGTTGCAGTTTTCATAAAATCATTTCACGAAGAGATGTTAACAATAGCTCCAATTATTTGATCACTACAATTCCAAGACAACAGATGATACTCTACTCAAAGCTGTTCACGTTTTCAGACTCTAAATTCTGTATTTCTGTGGCAACATGGTCAACATCTAAACTACGTTGGTCAGGTGATACAGTGGTTATTTGGTAAAAAGTGCAGCTTTCAGAAATTTCAGAGTTTACAAATTATAATTGTGTGTTGTAGGAGGCCGTGAACACTTTTTACTTTCAGAGTCTTCTAATTACAAGAAAACTGAGGGAAGCTAATATCATCTACCACATTGGTTTCCAAAGGGGGTTTGCTTGTTGATTTCCAATAAACTGATACATTTTTTAAAAACCATTAAAATTACCATATTTTATCCATAACCTACTGAAGATAAAAATAGTAGTTTATAGTTACAGCCTTCTGATTTTTTTTTCTATTGGATTGAGACCCTTGGTTGGGGGTGATTACATTATATTAAAGACACAGCAATAGCCTCAGATGCAGCAGATTGATTTTATGGCACCAGGTTAAACTTTCTGACACCTTTACAGCACTTACATACATTTTTCAAAAATTAAACAAAGAATAAACTTGGGCCTATTGGTGTGTGTGTGTGTGCCGTTGCATGCAAGGTCTCTATATTTATAACCACCCCAGAGGATATTGAGGGTCGCGAGTCACTGGCATTGTTATTTTGGGGGTCATGGGCTGAAGATTTTGGGAACACCCTGATCTAACATGCACATATCATGAACTTTGAAACACCTTTCAAACGTAAATTAATTAGCAGTAATTTCATTTAAACACCCCTTAGATATCTTCTATATCTATAGCATATCTTGTGCATTCAGGGCCATGTTTGAATAGCTAACCTAACCAAGGATGAGCATGGATATATAGATGAGGACTTGTTCTGTCTCAGCATTCACCTTATGCCTGTGCTCTTCATTCTTAAAAAGCCTTCAAACAAAAGGTTTTTTACTGACATTAAGGGTTTCAAGGAGATCCTTTAATATCTATTGGAACCTTTTCATTCAAAAAATCGGATATTTAGATTGGAAAGTTAGATTCCTTACAGTCTTGACCCATTATAAATTGTTCTATGAAGATGTTCTGACTTAAAGGTTCTTTGAGGAACCAAAAGTGAACTGTAAAAACACCTTTTTTGGTTCTTCCTGGCACCTTTAAATTTAAGAGTACACACAACGTTTACATAGGCATTCCTAATGATGGAAACTTCAGATAGACTTTTGCAGAATACAGACAGATGAAGTATACTCAAGTCTAATATACGGTAAAGCAGCTTTGTTTTTTGTGACTTGAACGTGAGTAAATGGCAATGGGTGAACTACCCCTTTAAAACTCATTTTCTCTTGAGGATACATAACACATTCCAACAGAGGCGGCTCATGAGGGGCAGTGTGATTATCTACAGCATGTGCAGTCTCGAGAGCCAATTATCTTTATGAACATTTACCACTGCCAATTCAACCAAATGAAAAAAGAGTTGGGGCATTTTTAAATCAGGACATCAAGATTAATTATTGTCTGATATTAATGAACTTTGAAGGTTAATTTTTATTAATCAGCTAATTACAGAGCCAGAGATGAAGCCGATTGCTAATGATGATGATCCCGGCTCAGTCGGTGAACAAAACGGACTGATCTAGAGTGGATCAGAAATTAAAATAAAGACTTCACTTCAGTTCTTCTCCAGCTGAGGTCAAGGACATACTGTTGTAATTGTGCATTGCGAGGTAGCAAGGTACTTTGTGTTTATTCGGTGCTATATATTGACACACAAATCACTAGGCTATTGGCACCGACACATGTCAGTATTTTCATTAAACGTTTTTAAGAAATGTTATAAGACATTCATTCATTCATTCATTCATTCATTTTCTTTTCGGGTTAGTCCCTTTATTAATCTGAGGTCGCCACAGTGGAATATGTTTTACGCAGCGGATGCTATTCCAGCTGCAACCCATCACTGGGAAACATCCACACACACTCATTCACACTCATTCACTACGGACAATTTAGTCTACTTAATTCACCTATACTGCATGTCTTTGGACTTGTGGGGGAAACCGGAGCACCTGGAGGAAACCCTCACAAACACGGGGAGAACATGCACACAGAAACTCCACACAGAAATGCCATCTGACCTAGCCAAGGCTCGATCCAGCAACCTTCTTGTTGTTAGGTGAACGTGCTACCCACTGCGCCACCGTGCAGCCGTTATAAGACATTTATAGAATAAAATAAATATTAACAATTTAATTAAACACATACATTTCACACTTTACATGGCTAAACTTTTGGTTATTAACCTTATATGACCATTTGCATCTTAATAACTGAACACGTTCCCTTATTAAAACAAAAGTGTGCTCCTGCTTCATTTGTAGAAAATCACGATATTTGTTCATATATCTTACTTTGATTATTTACAGCTACTCAGCTAACATGAAAACGACTTCCTCTGAAAGCCCACCCTCAAGAGGCTCTGATTGGTCAGCTAACATAATGTGCTGTGATTCGCAGATTGGCTCCACGTCACCAGGAAAAGCATTACTCCCCTACAAGCACACACTGTGCTTCTGCTGTGTTAAAACACTGTCAGTTAGTGATGGGAAGTTCGGATCATTTTACTGACTCGGACCTTTGAATCTTGTTCAGTGAGATGAACAAATCTGTATTCGAGTCATTTCATTAATTTCGTGTAATTTGCCAAAATATTATTTAAATGATACGAGTTGCTTCCAAACTCATCTACAACTACACCAAATGAACAGATCAAATCTTTTTTCAGCTCTAAATGCATATGATTGGCTTCTGTCTTCACGTGATGAATGAACGACTCAAATCCGATAGAGGACTCGAAAAAAGAACTAATCTTCTACTCCAATGAACGAATCACTCACTGAGAGGACTCATCGTTCTCGAGTCATACAAAAGATTCTTTCAAAATCAACAAATTGTTCAAGAATGACCCATCACTTCTGTCAGTCAGTGTAACTGTTAGACGAGTCAGTTTGAGCACAAGAAATCACAGACAGAAAATGACACAGAGGACACAGCTGAACCTCATGCCTGCTCTCTAAAATAAAATCGCATTATAACCATGTGTAAGTAAAATGAAACGTTCACATACCTTTTGTAATTTTGTTATTTGAGATGTAGAACGCACAGAAATCGGCCGCATAGACAGACACTGCAGCGCTGGTGAAGATTGTGTGTGTTTACAGGGGTTTGACCAACGCAATCTCACGGCAATTCGTTTGAAACTTTTTGATTTAGTGGCTAATTCGGATGAATTCTAATTCCAACAATTTAGTGCGATTTGCTCATCACCCAATGATGTTTGGGGTTAGGGGTGGGGTTAGGTGCCATGCTTCCTTTTTAAAATCGTACATTTTCGTACGACTAAACCACTAAACTGACAAAACATAAAATACTTACGTTTCCTTGTGAGATCAGGCTGGTTTGACGGATAAATATGAATTTGTGGCTAAAATGTTAGTGATGACAAACAGCATTTCCTGTTGTTTATATCCTTTTTTACATCCTTGCTACAACATACCGTTAAAGCTAGACACTATGCTAGTAATAGATAAATTTTAACAAATAAAACACTTAAAGGTTGTGGCTCACAATCCACAGCTTCTTCTATTACGGTTAGAGCTGCTCCTTCTTTGAGGAGTTTTTAGCCGAATCCAGTACTGAACTAGGAGAGATTCTGGAAGTTGACCTTTGTCAAATGCTAGCTATATATTTTTTTATAATTCTCTGGAACATATTGAAAATTAAATTGTACACACTTCTCTCTTTGTGTCATGTCCTTTGGAAGCCCAAATACAGAAACAGAACAAGCTCTGTGGAAACAGCAGCGTTTGGATGGCATTTTAGCTTTGTCTGCTATAACGTTACAGCGCCTTTGGCCTTGCCCCTTTGCTGTGCGTAACCTGAAGCGTTTGTGATCTTACTAACCTGTATGTTTTTTTTGTAGTTCCCAAACTTTGTTAGCTGTAGACTTTGCTAAGCTAACTCTGTAAAAGCCAATGTCTCCCTTTGCATTGAACTTTGAGCGTCTTACATTCAGAGATGTTGTTTATGTTCACACAGCTACATTACACATCAACTAAAGTTTCAAATATGATAACGTAGTGGACCACCCCTTTAAAACACTTCTCTTGTTGGAATTTAGGAAAAAGCTGGATAAGCGGGGTTAAGAATGATAAAACCAGTGTTAAGCACACTGGAAAGCCTGAGCAACAAATCCAATGACAGATTTTTACAGTAGCACAGTACGCAGAAACATCAGAAATCCACCCTGAACAGACACGCACCGATGCGCTTTTCCATATGTTTACAGCCCCCCCACCACAACCTGGTTTACTTCAGAGCAGTCTTAATCTGTTATAGCTAGGTCACACTTGCTCAGAGAGCCCTCATGTCCCACACAGGTGACTCCCGGAAGAAACACTGGGGTTTGTGAGTGTCGGCGAGCTCTACAGAAGCTCCTCATTAGCTTGGTTTGAGGGAATACACAGCTAAGGAATACTAGTGGGTGGGCATTTCTGTCTCTTTGAACACTGCTCCATGGTCTCGCAACACAAACCTCTCTATTCCCCGATGCATCGTATTTACTTTAATGTATTCTTATTTGTTGAATTTAATTAAAAGGACATTTTTAATAAGGTACGGCAGATTTGTGGCCTGTTCTCTGCAGGTTTAGCATGCTCTTGATGAAGCATTGATGAGAGGTTTGGTGGCACCAAAATGGCCTTTGAAGTAGAAGCTTGAAAGTGTCTGTAGGTACTTGTAGAGGTGCTTGTCAAAGACGTCATGCTGTTGTACATTTGTTCACAAATGTTGAGGACTTAGGATAGAGGTAAATGGAAAATCAAGTGACCGAATAGCTCTTTGATGGCGTGGCCTTCACAGCATATCGGCTCAATCAGATTTTGTTCACTATATTAAAAATAGTAAAAATAAATGTCTTTTTTTTTTTTTTACATTTTTAAATGTAAATAGTATTATTATTATTGTACATACACACATACATATAAACACACTCTTATTTTGCCAAAAGTATTGGGGCATCTTTGCATGCACATGACATTTAATGACATTCATTCATTAATTTTCTTCAGTTTAGTCCCTTTATTAATCAGCGTTCACCAAAGCGGAATGAACCACCAACTTTTCCAATATATGTATACATACATATGCTGGGGGATTAAATAGGGATGCCCTTTCAGCTGCAACCCATAACTAGAAAACATCCATACACACTCATTCATACACACTCATTCACACACATACACTACAGCCAATTTAGTTTATTCAATTCACCTAGCACTTCTTGGACTGTAGGGAAACCAGAGCACCCAAAGGAAACCCATGCGAACACAGGGAGAACATGCAAACTCCGCACAGAAATACCAGCTGACCCAGCCGGTACTAGAACCAGCGACCTTCTCAGCAACAGTGCTAACTACTGAGCAACAGTGTCGCCCCATTTAATAACATCCTAATTTTAATCTGAATGGTTTTATATCGCGTTGTCCCTATAACATCTATAACAGCGTCAGCTCTTCTGAGAAGGTGCTCCCCAAGGTGTGATGGGAATTTTTGACCATTCATCTAAGTCGATTTGTGAGGTCAATCACTGATGTTGAATGTAGAAGGCCTGGTTCAGTTCCCATTCTAATTCATCCTAAAGTTGTTCAGTCAGGTTCAGTTCAGGACTCTGTGCTTAAAGAGATAGTAAGTAAGTAATGTGTATTTATATAGCGCATTTATTGTGTAGCCATACACCCAAAGCGCTTCACAATCATGAGAGGGGGGGGGGGGGTCTCACCACACAACCACCAGATAGTTCATCCAAAAATGAAAATTAACTCACTATTTACTCTCCCTCCAGGGGTTCCAAACCTTATGAGTTTCGTTCTTTTGAACACAAAAGAAGATGTTCTGAAAATCAGTAACCATTGACTTCCACAGTAAGAAAAACAAATACTATTGAAGTCAATGTTACTTTTTTCAAATGATCTTCTTTTTGTGTTCTTTTGCCACATGAAGCTTGGAGGTCTGTAGCTATTGACTCTGCAAAAAGACTTCTGTACCCATGCATTGACCCTGTGATTTTATGTGGTCTACCACTTCATGGCTGAGTTGCTGTTGTTGACCATTTAATATTTAGGAGTGAGGAAATTTCACAAATGAATTTAATGCACAGGTGGCACATCCTATCAGTGAACATGAATTCTTTCACAAACGTTTGTTGAAGCAGTCTGCATGCCTAGGTGCTTGATAAGACTTTATTAAACTTTTGGCTATGGAACTGATCGGAACATCTACAAATTCAAACAAATTAGGCAATATAATGTATACATATTCAATAATAGTAAATCATCTACAGAACACTGTAACCAAAATTCAAGCATGAATGGCCATGACAACTGTTTGAATCTCTTTTTTGTTGTTGTTGCTTTTTTGCTAGTTTTGATAGATTTAATAACAAATAAAGTGTCTAGACATCCATAATTCATTTATAATTTGTTTAAAGTGGCACTTATCAAATACATTTTTAAAAGAATAATTTAAAATTCAATTTAATTCAATTCATCTTATTTCTATAGCGCTTTTACAATGTAGATAGAATGTAACATAGAAGTTCTAGTAAATTGAAATGGCGTCTGTCCAGTTTTCAGAGTTGAAATTCAGTTTAGTTCAGTTCAGTGTGGTTTAATTTTCACTGCTGAAAGTCCAAACACTGAAGAGCAAATCCATTGATGCACAGCTCCACACTCCCAAACCAAGCAAGCCAGTGGTGACAGTGATGAGGAACAAAACTTCACCAATTGACGAAAGTGAAAGAAAAAACATTCAAAAGTTAGTAATACAAATAATACTACAAAAAACTTTTTTTTCCAGCTTTAACTGATAAACAACAGTTGAAAAAAATGCTCTGACTTTCTAAAACATAAAAAACTTTCTACTGCTCTGAAAACAATTCTATATTAATAATAATGTATATAAATATTTAAGTATAATGATATTTTTTATTTTAAAAATCAAGTTTTTAGAAGAATTCTTGTAGATAGGAAACCACCAATGCCACCTATACTGTCACACTGGCTTAGTGATTTAGTTATTTTTGAAAACAGAAAAAAATCAATGTCAATATTTTCTCTGAGGATCAACCAGAACATTTTACAAACCATGAGACCCTTTAACAATCCATATTGAGAATAATGTACTCCAACCATTTCCTCCCCCTACTCCCATATGTTTTTATTTATTTATTTATTTATTTATTTATTTATTCATTTATTTATTCATTTATTTATTCATTTATTTATTTATTATTTTAATTTCATTAACTTTTTTTCTTATTCATTTTTATAGTTCATTTGTTTCTGTCTTAAAATATGTGGTTAAAAAAGAAAAACAAAACAAAATGAAAATAACTTTTGTTACTGAATAACTGCAATGTTAATATACCTTGTTTCGTCAAAAACTACAATAAGGCAGGGGGTGTTCGGGTGGTTCGAAAGACCCACCCTTCACAGACAAAGGTCCAGAACTTGTCCCATATATGGGCTCAATTGTCTTATTTTGACTGCTATGCCATATTAAATTGTAAAAAAAAACCTATGACAATAATCTAACGAAAAAGGCTTTAAAAATAAGTGGAATCCTGTGTTGGCTGTTGCTTCGGTATGACTTTCCGTTTTAAAGTGACAAATTTGGCTTCCCAAATTCTGACTGAGGAAGGTTGCATGTGCTGGCCAGTTTGTTATTTACCTAATAAATGACAATAGGCTAGTTTTTAATTTAGATGCCTATTTTTTCTATTGATATATGATGCAATACATTTGTATTTAAAAATAAGTATTGTTTTCATGTTTCTTTATTCCTAAATCTTTAGGAAATGTTTTTGGTACATCAAAACATGACCATCTGATAAGCTAATGCAGCAAAAGAAGTGCTTAAAATGTCACTAAAATGCAGTATTTAAACTTCACAATTAAATAGAAAATGAGGCAAATAACTGCAAAAAGGTTTTTGAGAAATAAGAAGCACCTCTTTCACCTGTTATATATATATATATATATATATATATTCACCTGGCCCTGTTATATATCTATATTTCTCGCAAAAAAATCAGTTTATGACCATATTTAAACTGCACCAAAATTCTGAGGAAAGTAGTGTTTATTTTGGCATCTACTTTGGCATGTTATCTCAAAACACTTCATGATTCAGAAGTCCAAAATAAAATAAACAGACAGGTATATACAGTGTAGAATGTCACTAGTCACTACTAGTGACTACTAAAAAAAGAAAAAAATATTCCATCTTCAACAGTCTTCTGGTCATCAAAATTTGGAAACATTGAGTGGAAGAAAGTATGTTTATAAACAAATACATTTTTTAAAAGTAATAAAGTAGGACAGGTATATCTTTTAAAATTTAACGCAGAATTTATCCTGTAAATGTAAAAGACCTATTTGAACGGTTTGATGCGGATAGAGAAAACTCTTGCGATTTTTGTGGTATTGTTAAAGAATCTGTTACACATCTGTTTTTTCAATGTGTATACTCCAGATTATTTTGGATTGATGTTTCTAACTTTATTCATTCATTCATTTTCTTGTCAGCTTAGTCCCTTCATTAATCCGGGGTCACCACAGCTGAATGAACCGTCAACTTATCTAGCAGGTTTTTACGCAGCAGATGCCCTTTCAGCTGCAACCCATCACTGAGAAACATCATTCACATTCATACACTAGGGACCATTTAGCTGTGGGGGAAACTGGGTCACCCGGAGGAAACCCACATGAACGCAGGGAGAACATGCAAACTCCACACAGAAATGCCAACTGACCCAGCTGAGCCTCGAACCAGCAACCTTCTACTCTAATACAAATTGAATTATATGATGTCATGTTTGCTTTAGTACAAGATGGAATTCATTAAAAAATGTACAACATATTTTCTTAAACAACTAATAATATTACTTGGAAAATACCATATTCATGTTAAGAAATGGGCCAAAGCGAAGCCAAATTGTGAACATTTTATAAAGGAGATTATGGTACTACACTATGTAACATAAGAAACAGAAAAGCTAAAAAACATATGAAGCATTATGTAAATTTCATTTGATTATATAAATGTTTATTATTATTATTATTATTATTATTATTATTATTATCTTACCTATATTTTACCCCTGGCATGTTTATACTTTGATTGTATAATTAAGATAATTTCTCTCATTTTAATAATATTTTAATGTTGTTTATAATTGTTGGGAGATGTATTCTCTTGTACTACGTTTGTAAATAAATATATACAAAAAAAGCAAATAAATCACGAGTTCCGTATGTTGTGGATTACAAGACCCACCATCCCATGCGCTCGCTGGTTGCGCACGCGCAGATCAATTTCGAAACCTTCTGTGCTGTGCTGCTAGTCGAAAGTCAGAGGCAACTATTCCACAGTAATTCGCGCTTTGTGTCTAGTGTGCAGAAATGGCAGCTAGATACGACAGAGCTATAACAGTTTTCTCTCCAGACGGTCACTTGTTTCAGGTGGAATATGCGCAGGAAGCTGTAAAGAAGGGCTCCACAGCTGTGAGTGTGTTTATATGCTTACATCTGAGTCGCAGCTTTAGCTAACGGCTAACAGCTAGGCACTACCCATACATCTCTAAAATAAAAGATGAGCGATTTTAGCCAACAAGTGCTGGATACATGAGCAAATACTGTGATTGATAAAGACTTTTATGAAGAAATTGAGTAGTTTTGTTTATCAGGAGTGTTTTGTATTTGTATTTCTACTGCTAAGCGTGACTTGCATGTTGCTGCTAATATTAGCATGCGCTATTCAGATACTAAACTAGATTTGCGATCTATTAAAGCATAAGTTATGTATTTAAAATGCGCGTTCAATTCACTACTATCATACCACGTGCTTAGCAAAATTATTATTATAATATAATGTGAGGTTTAATACATTTGCCGGCTAACAAATCAATGAAATTACACGTCCATTTCAAGTTTATGAACCTTTTCTAGTTGCGTTTCAGACCTTACGCGTGTTAAAAGTTCTCTAAAGAGCCGAGAGCCATTTTAAAATGTTATTTGTGGTATTTAGTTTCTTAAGCTTCTTCTATAACAGTATGAGTCAGGTAGTTTCATTCTTAAGATCGTGTAATGGTCAAAATTTCCGGTAGAGGGCGATGTGTTCATAGTAAAAGGATTAGAGGACTCAAATATGAAAGTTCTGTGCTCACACTAAATGATATTTCTTATGTAAACGTTACTAGTTTTCAGTCCCCTCACTAATTGTGACTTTTATTTATCTGCAGGTTGGAATCAGGGGGAAAGATATTGTTGTGTTGGGTGTTGAGAAGAAATCAGTGGCGAAGCTTCAGGAGGAGAGGACTGTGAGGAAGATCTGTGCCTTGGATGAGCATGTGTGCATGGCCTTCGCAGGTAAGATTCTACTCCTGACATGAGGAGATTCTGGCATTTTCATGTTTTTTTTTAGTTACCGTTCACTTTTATTTTGTTATAAACAATGCGTTGAATATGAATGATGTCCTGTATTTTTTTAAATGCCACAACTGGAGCTACTCGACAGTTTAAAGCCATTTAGTTGGTGTAGTTTAAAGTGCCCTCATACTTTTTCTAATACAGCTCTTCATGTAATGTAGCTGTTTGTGAATGCTAAAGGCATGCATAGCTTGAAAGATTAAAGTGCAGAATAAATGGAAAGAATTGAATCTGAACAGCTGAAGTGAGTCATCATCAGTTCCAGAAGGTTAATATGTCTGTGTATTGCCAGTCTTGTGAGCCGGGTGTCCTCAGGGTCTTAAAATATCTTTAATTTCAAAAGCTAAATTTTAAGCCTTAAAGTCTCAAGTTTACTGAATTATTGTGTTGTTGGTCTTTTAAACAGCTCCTAATTTATCTCTGTCTCTGTAAATTTATCCAATCGGACAACACCCATCCAATCACCAACAATCTCCATTTCTTTTTTCCCCCTCATTTTTAAACTTGTTTTTAAAGTGTTTTTAAAATTTTTTAAGTGTTTTACATTTTTCAATAATTACCAAGCAACACCACAACAATTAAAAATGCACAAAATAAGCATAATAATGGTAATAATAATTAAATAAAAAAAAATATAAAGGTATTATTAAAAACAATTAGGGCATATAAATGGTTTCAATGAAAATACAAAGAGAGAGTCAATGGGTGTAGTGAGCAAAAAAAAGAACTACACTGCTGCTCAGAATCCGCATTATATTGGTCCAGGTGATCAAGAAATAGTTGCCATGTATTGTAAAACAAGATTATCAATATCTCCATAACAGACTCTTTCCATGTGCAATATTTGAGTGAGATAAGTACCCAGCTATAAGCAATTTCTGGGTCAGGTGTAAAGGTAAAACCATACATATCAGAAAACCATTTAAATATGTCAAATCAGAAATCATAAAGTTTTGGACACGTCCAAAAGAGGTGAGTCAGGGAGCCTTCAGCAGACTTACACCGGTCACATGTGGGGGGAGCAATTTCCATCTCAATAAAACCATTTTTTGTGTTTAAGTTTATATTGCAAAGAAATCCAATTCACAACATCTGTTTTTACAGCTAATTCTCCAAATTAAATCCCCTAATCAGGGAAAGAAAGCTAATTAGTTACACAGTTCCTCATGATAATAGCAGAGCAATATATTCCTTTATATTTATTTTCCTTTCATGAAAAAACTATACAAAAGGGGGAACATGCATAATATGTATAAGTAGACATGAAACATAATGTTTTATAACAAATTAGGAGTTAAATACGTGATCCATTTGGACCAAAAGTCAACAAATATATCTTTGTGATCATTCATGAAGAATGTAATTTTCTTCATAATAAATATACTTTAAACAATGTACCGTTGTTGGAAACAAGTGTATGTATACAACTAGAGCTTGCTTGTAGCTAAGAAATAATTGCATTCGATTATATTTTTGATGAGGCAAGTAAAAATATTTTTTATTGAACCAAACAGGCAATTAGAAAGAATGCTTAGTGTTTAGCCCTGTATAAGTCTGAAATTTCATTCATAATGGTCTTAAAAAGTCTTAAATTTTACTTGATGAAATCTGCAGATAGCCTGATGAGCTGTGATGGGTTATTATTCTATGAACTTAACAGTCCAGCTCAAGATTATAAAGGTTCAGGTTGATAATCTAGTTTCAGTATTTCATCAAAAGACTCATGCTTGAATTGATATGATTAAATCAGCACCACCCTAACTTTCCAACAGTGTGATCATAATAATTTGTTTTATTGTGGTCTTTCTGCATGGTACGGTCACGCAGTTCTGATTGGGCAGAACAAAAGTGTGCTCACTTAATTGGATAGTAAAACTGTCACACACAGATGGCAGTCAAGCATTTTTTTTGGGGTGGGGGAAATTAGATATGCATTTCATAGCACAGCCTCTTGTGATTAGCTAATTGCAACGTTTCAAATCGCGATTCGATTTTGATTTATTGAACAGCCCTAATAGGTTCATATTTCATACCTTGGAGCCCCAGCAGACATCCCCTACCTTAATATACCTAGAACACAAATTGCTGTAAAAACTTTTCAATGACAGGCTTAATTGAAGAGAAATCTCCTCAATGGAAGGGAAGGGGTTAAGGGAAAATAAGTGTTTTTTAGCTTGGATACAGGTAAATCATAATTGTGGAATATATCATGACTGTCCGGTGCAAAAGAGTGATCTTGGCTTGTTTGTTAAATGTGTTGTCCAGGTCTGACAGCAGACGCCAGGATTGTGATCAACAGAGCACGAGTTGAGTGTCAGAGCCACAGACTCACAGTGGAAGACCCCGTAACTGTGGAGTACATCACCCGCTACATCGCCACACTCAAACAGGTGACCACACCACTACACTTCAAGTGGAAAACTTTGCCTTCATACTATAGAACACAAAAGATGATTGAAAATGGCATCGTTTACAGTTTACAGTTTACAGTGAAAGTCAGCCTTTATTTAATATAAATTGAGGTGAGGTGAGTGCCAAACTGTTTGATATGACGAGAGAAAATTTGAAGTGATTTGAAAACATTCTTGAATGTTTTGCGTCTCATGTTTTTGGAATCAAAGACGATGTGGCCAATGATGTGGTCACACCTACACTTTTGTTCATGTGCTAAAGTTACAGTAAACTCCACTTAGTGGCGCTCAAGCTCAAAACAGTCTACCTGAGCAAACATTCCTAAGAGTGGAGAAGAAGCACTGAGACAAAATGAATGTGATGCTGCTTGTTTCGTTGGTGTCTGAAAACCAGCTGGATTTGCTGCTGCTATGCATGTTTTGTTTGCCGATTCAGAAATACTATCTGAATGGCTTTAACAAGCACAAAAACAATGGCTCACTTCTTCTGTACAATAAACGTAAAGTTGTGCAGTGCCACTTTGTATACTAGGGTATTTCTGTTTTGATTTTTAAGTGCTATTAATATCAGTTCACTAGCATTTGTAGTGAAAATCGCTTGGGTATGAATGCCAAAAAACCAATATGCGTAAGTGAAAATCATCTCAGTGTGCACAAACTTTAAGTCTGCACATTTTGTCCCATAATTTAGAGATTTTTTTTTTTAATTGACTAACAATAGCAAAGATATGATTCTTCAACAAGATAAACTAATAAATAAAATAGTTTTACTGTATAGCACTTTAAAAATACTTTATTCTACAGGACACCTGTATTAAACCGACTTTTTAAAATTAAAATAATTATTTGTGTTAGTAAAGAATATAAAGATGTTAGTATATTTTGTGATCGTAAATTAGGGCTACACGATTCTGAATCACAGGTTTTTTGCTTCAAGTGAAGATCACGATTTTCTCATGATTCTGTTCATGTAAAATAAAGGTTCATGTGAGTACTCTATTATTATTATTATTGTTTATCAAACATATGGTAAAACAGCAATAACAATATTAGGCATATGTGTTGGTCTACTGTTGATTAAAATGCTAAATTTCATGTAAACTTTGAATGGTGGACTTGAACAAGACTCGTTAATTCACAGTAAAGTGATATCAGAATACAACTATTCATAACTCTGAAGTTGAATGATTGTGTTTAAGATATACGTTTGTCATCTGTCATTGCATTTTTTCACTGATAAAAACAGACATTTGTCATTATCAGATTCCCTCTTGCATTATATTTAACATTATATAGGCTGGAGTAGTTGTACTGACCAAGTAAACATTTATTCTCATGTACAACTCTTTGTGTTCACTATGAAAGAAAAAAAAAAACATATCAAATGCTTGTCGTAACCATAACTGCAAAATGCGTTATGATCATATAAATATGTGCACACTTGGTTTTACTTTCATGACTGCTGTCACTTCAGGAAAAAAGACATGCATGGTATTCATACTTCCCACTCGGCTCCCAAATAATCGCTTTGTGCAACAAACTGAACATTATTCACAACTTTATTACCTGCTGTTCACAGCCTATGCAGGTTCTGTTCACTAAAGTAGACATCATTCACGCGTGTCTTCTCTGTTGTAACTGCTCGCGGTTAGCTCACATGTGATTTCGCAGCTGTGAATACATCATAACATGAAAGCAGAAATTCAATTTTAGCGTGAATTACACTTTATAAATACAGTTTTTGACTCTTTCAATGCCATTTGCAGGCGTCCCTATTGCGGAGTAATGTATAAAAAACTATGTGAAGACTTGTGCGACCGCCTTTACGCTTCTCTTCTGAACTTGAAAATATAATTGGCTGAATCGTAGAAAAGCTGAATTAAGATCATGTGGGGGGTCGAATCGAGATCACAATCTTTTTTTCAATTAATCGTGCAGCCCTATCTCAAATGCACGTTAAAAGTGACCTGACCTCACAGCAAAAGCTTGTGTAGAGCAGTATTTAGTCAACTGAACCACTCAGAGACACTGAATCATAAGCCTTTCGTGTAAAACAACATTTAAACTGTGATTTACATATTCGATTGAAATGATTATTTCAATAAATCATGCTGTCCAAGCTTTAGTTGCTAATGAATTTACAGAGTTTATTTACACAGGTAGAGCTAACGTTCCTGAATCATTTTCTCACTATTAATTCTGCTCTTGCTTGTGCAACAGCGCTACACTCAAAGCAATGGACGTCGTCCGTTCGGCATCTCAGCCCTGATTGTTGGTTTCGACTATGATGGGACTCCACGTCTCTATCAGACAGACCCTTCTGGAACATACCACGCGTGGAAGGTGAAGTAGGAGCAGTGCATTTCCACATTGAAATGCTACACATTCAGGCTTAATAACCCTCTTCTCACCCGTGTCATCAGGCGAACGCCATCGGCCGCAGTGCGAAGACGGTGAGGGAGTTTCTGGAGAAGAACTACACAGATGAAGCCATCGCCAGTGATAATGATGCCATCAAGCTGGCCATCAAAGCCTTACTGGAGGTAAACAGCACATTCCCTTAGTTACATGTTGACAACACACACTCATGTCATGAAGCTGGCAGGATGCAACATGTTTGCTGAGGCAGTTGTGTGTGATCTGTGCTGCACAGGTTGTGCAATCCGGTGGCAAGAACATCGAGCTGGCAGTGATCCGGAGAAACCAGCCCCTTAAGGTAATGCTTCTGATTTCTGGATTTTTTTATATCGTTTAGGTTTTGATGCAGCATTCTTGTCATCTGTTGCGTCTTGGTAATCGCTCATGACACATTTGGGGCTCGTTCTCGCCTTACACAGATTCTGGAGTCCAAAGAGATTGAGACGCTGGTCGCCGAAATAGAGAAGGAGAAAGAGGAGGAGGCAGAGAAGAAGAAGCAGAAGAAGTCTTCGTAAATCAGATTCTCCCTTGGTTTTGTTTATATGGGCAGATGCACTTGGCTCAGGCTCTCACTGTACACCTTCCTCCTCCTCTTCATCTGTTAAGAGCACAGACTCTTGGTCTTCTACTGAACCACAGCATCAATGAATATGTTTGTTTTTTTCCCCAGGAAATATTTTTTAAGATCCTAGTAATAAAAGCATGTTCAGGGATGAGAGTTGCCAGTTGTTAATTTGTTGAGCATGTACTGTGGTCAGCCTGTAGATTTCGGTCAGTTTTCTTGCTCAACTTTCGACCACTGCTCAGAATTCTGGGAGAATGTGCTCTGACTGATGTTTCCTAATAAACTGTTTTGGTTTGTACCAATGGCCTGGTGTCTTTCTGTTGATGAGAGGAAAACATGAGCACTATTCTGATGGAAATAAGCAGCTAAATTGTTGGTTTTGTGTTGCAATTATTAACATCTCTGAGGTTATGTTTCAGTCAGAAAGACACCAGGATTTCATTTGTCAGACAAGCAAAGTGATGGGAAATTGCTAATTCAATATTATTGTAATTAGCATTAACCTTTATATAAAAGCCTATTTAAAACATTATCTGCAATGGTTGGTGGCACTATGTTTAAAATTCGCTGGTACCCTGGGATATGCTGTTGACCCTCACCACTGATTTTTCAATCTGTTCAAAAGATATTCAAATTAATGACCAATTTCAACGTAATTGAAATAAGGATTGGTTTAATGAATGCTGACAAAACGGGTGTTCATCATGAAGCATAAAACCAATGATTAATTATCAATCAATTAGACCCCAAGCTCATGATATCTCAAACTGTGATCAACCAAGTTAAAGCCACTGAATCAATTTTGGGTCAACGTTGACTTAGAGACACCAACTTTTGAACAACTTCATTTAACACGTTTGTGCTGTTAGGGGTGTTTTCATCCACTCTGGGGTGATGTTGAGGCTTAATTGGTCTATAAATTTTTCTGTTTCAGCAAAGGGAATGATATTTGGTGACAACTATTTTGAGAAATTGCTTTAAATAAATAAAAAAATACAATACTTTCTGGGCAAATGCACTACCTTTTCATTATGTTTTTGGCCCATTGACATCCATTATAATGATTTTTTTTTGATAAAGCCATGACACCATACAATCATGCATTCTTGATTGTTGGTGTTTTTCCTTGTAGGGAAGAGGTCAAATATGTAAATATTTTCTGCTTTTGTTAAATTTGAACAATACACGATACATGGTTAAGTTCATAATTTAGCAACGGCATAAGATTTTTGACAGTTAAAGAGTTTGAATTTCATTGTAATTCATTCATTAGCGAAAGCCAGATTCAAAAATGAATATTGACAACGTGCATCTGACTGTTGAACCAACTGAGTAACAGGCAAGGAAAATTCAATCATTTTCTTTTCGGCTTAGTCCCTTTTATTAATCTGGGGTTGCCACAGCGGAATGAACCGCCAACTTATCCAGCATGTTTTACGCAGAGGATGTCCTTCCAGCTGCAACCCAGCTCTGGGAAACATCCATTCATGCTCATACACTACGGAAAATTTAGCCAATCCAATGCACCTGTACCTCATGTCTTTGGACAGTGGGGGAAACCCACTCGAACGCAGTAGGTAGTGCTGTCGCCTCACAGCAAGAAGGTCGCTGGTCGAGCCTCGGCTGGGTCAGTTGGCGTTTCGTGTGGAGTTTCCTCCGGGTGCTCCGGTTTCCCTCACAGTCCAAAGACATGTGGTACAGTTTAATTGGGTAGGCTGAATTGTCCGTAGTGTATGTGTGTCAATGAGTGTGTATGGATGTTTCCCAGAGATGGGTTGCAGGAAGGGCATCCGTTGAATAAAACATGTGCTGGATAAGTTGGCGGTTCATTCCGCTGTGGCGACCCCGGATTAATAAAGGGACTAAACCGAAAAGAAAATAAATGAATGAAATTCATTCAATTTACGAAATAAGTTGAAAAAATTTAGTTGAAATATTGTAGGTTGTAATATTTTTTGGCAATATTTAGCTTGAATTTAAATCCTATTAACTTTCAAAATCTGTTTTGTTTAAATGCACCAAAATACATTGCCTGTATTCACTGAAAAATGGATAATATATTCATTTTCAAAATGGGGCGTACTCAGTTATACTGACCACTGTATGTATAGACCAATTACCAACCTACATCACACATGACGTCACACGGGTCCCCGGTTGCAAAAAAAAAAAAAAAGACATGCAGTGTTGTGCGGTAGGATGCCAAACTCGAAAGTCCAAAAATAGAAAACTTTTACCATACACCACACTGCTTTAATGCCAACTGCAGACGTCTTTGGCTAAAAGGGAGCGGAATGAAGTGACAACCTAATTAAAAATGCTGGACTCTGCAGTTCTCATGTTATATCAGGTAAGTTCACGCTATGCTGAATCATACACACTACTAGTTTTTGATTGCAGCAGTGATTTCAGCAAAAACATATGGTTACATATGGTTAATTAAACTGCGGACACTGAATGCTAAGAATGAAACGTGATAGTGTAACATTACATTATTAAGGTAAAGTTGGTTTTATATTCACACATTCATTCAGTGACAACTTGTGACACACTCCCTATATTGTTTACCACGGCACTTTGAATATTCGGTCTGAAGTAACCTGCAAGTGTAACTTGAAAACAACATTAACACTGTTTATTTGGCTGCGAACAATGTTGTACTTTAAATAGCGAAATCATATTAGCAGCCAATCAGAGTTTGCAAATAAAACTTATGAAATTATATTATTAAGGAGAAAGTCAGAATATGCGAATATAAAACCAACTTTACCTCTATGTGTAAGTTCACATACCCTGCCATACAGGTGTAGTTCACTGTCAGAATGCAGTTGTTTTGCTTGTTGATGATTACCTAGGCCTTGTACAGATCCGTCTTCTTTCCTTGTCTTTGGCTAGGCAGAACCTCGGGTTTTAGCACTAAAAAGGGTTGAATCTGGAAATGGAACATTATTTCTTGCACATTACCACAGAACAACATTGTAGGCATCCAAAGAATTGTAAGCCTTTATCTTCTCTCTTGTAAAATCACCTGGAGTTTCAATGTTGTATATTTCAGGCTGGATGCTTAGCCATTTTGTCTTATCCAATATCCATTGGGAGGGTGTTATCGCAAATGGACCTGTCAGATGAATGCCGTTCACTTTAACGCTAATTTTGCCGAATCACTTATCACTGGTTGACAAGCTGTTATAATACGCTGAAAGCATTTTGTAAATTATATATAATATGTAATCAATATATCTTATTTCTAAGACAACAACAAACTCTGTACCGCATCGGATGTCATTCCCTCAAATGCTAGCACTCCCGTTTTTTTTTCTGCAACCTCCCTGTGCACGCATCCTGAATGTTTACAAACATGGTAATTGGTCTATATATATATATATATATATATATATATAATAGTATTGATAAAATTTGTCAGAGGACTCTCAATTATCTAAAAAAATTTTCAAAAAATAAAAATTGGACAGTCTGTCAATTGAAACACTTTTCCTCCACCAAGCACCACAGGGAGAAGCAGTGCAGTCTGACGGGACTTCAGTGCTGAGTGAGTTCAAACGCTGTTTACCATGTTCAGCTGTTCTGCCTGAGAGGAGTTTTGGAGCGGGTGGTTTGGGACGGAAAATGACTGTGTGCCCAAGTGTATGAGTGGAGACTAGGCCTCAGAAAAAAATTTAAAACATCTTTGTTTTCATGAGCGCACTCATGCATAATAATGCCGGGTAAATTACCTCTGTCTTCCTCCATTTGACGTGCTGTCAAAGCGACGGAAACCTAGAACGCGCACAAACTCCCTGAGCCTTTGATCTGAAGCCGTTAGCAGCGCATGCAGATGATGATACAATCAATAATTAATTGAATTGAAGAGCTGCAGTCTGGAACAATTTCACCAGCTATGCAATGAGTCCACTGAGTGCACACACACACGTGTTTAAGCATTAGTCAGCATGCAGGACCATCAGGAATGCTGGCTGAAGAAGCTCATTCGGAGTCACTGCTACTTCAAGTATGTTTACATCCGCTTCTAAAGTTTGATTTCATGCAATAATTGTGTAGTTTATGTTACGACAACATAAAAATGTCAGCGGCCACCTTTTTGGCCTTCTACGATAGCCCTAATGGAAGCTTGCTTTTTTTCACCACTGAAAGTTAATCAGAATCAGAATCAGTTTTATTGCCAAGTGTGCTTCACACACACAAGGAGTTTGTTTTGGCTACAGAAGCTTCCAGTGTACATAAAGTGACAAGTGACAACACAAAATAAATATGAAAAAAATAAAATAAAAATAAAAATGATAAACATTAAACAGATGCGGTTAGTGAAGAAACCTGGATGTTGAGTTGTATGTACAGATTGTTATAAATATACAGGTTATAAGGTGCTGTATACAAGAGCGAATGTAGAAAGTATTGCATTGTATATTGATATAAGGTGCTGTGTACAAGTGCGTATGAGACAGTATTGCACATATTTATTGCACAGTAGGGGAATATTTAACTGTTCATAAGGTAGACAGCCTGAGGAAAGAAACTTTTCCTGTGTCTGGCTGTTTTTGTGCTTGGTGCTCTGAAGCGCCGACCAGACGGTAACAGTTCGAACAGGTAGTGTGCTGGGTGTGAGGCGTCCAGAGTGATTTTGCGAGCCCTTTTACAGTTCTTGAAGTGTAGGAAGGGTTGTGCCAGTGATTGGTTCAGCAGTCCGGACTATTCGCTGTAGTCTACGGAGGTCGGTTTTGGCAGCTGAGCCGAACCAGACGGTGATTGAAGTGCAGAGGATGGATTGGATGACAGCTGAGTAGAACTGTACGAGCAGCTCCTGTGGCAGGTTGAACTTCCTCAGCTGACGAAGGAAGTACAGTCTCTGCTGGGCTTTCTTCACAATAGAGTCTATATGAATGTCCCACTTCAGATCCTGAGAGATGGTGGTGCCCAGGAACCTGAATGACTCTACTGCAGCCACAGTGCTGTTCATGATGGTGAGTGGGGGGAGTGCAGGGGGGTTTCTCCTGAAGTTCACTATCATCTCCACTGTTTTGAGCGTGTTCAGCTCCAGGTTGTTGTATCTGCACCATAACGCCAGCCGCTCTTGTCTGTATGCAGACTCGTCACCGTTCTGGATGAGGCCGATAACAGTAGTGTCGTCTGCAAACTTAATGAGTTTGATGGAGGGGTCTTTTGCAGTGCAGTCGTTGGTGTACAGGGAGAAGAGCAGTGGAGAAAGAACACATCCCTGGGGGGCACCAGTGCTGATGGTATGGCTGTCGGATGTGATTTTGCCCATTCTGACTAGCTGCTGTCTATCTGTCAGAAAGCTGGTGATCCATTGACAGACAGGGCTAGGAACAGAGAGCTGGACCAGTTTGTACTCAAGCAGTGATGGGACGATGGTGTTAAAGGCAGAACTGAAGTCCACAAACAGAATCCTTGCGTAGTTCCCTGGTTTGTCCAGATGTTGTAGGGTATAATGCAGTCCCATGTTGACTGCATCATCCACAGACCGGTTTGCTCTATAGGCGAACTGCAGGGGGTCCAGCAGGGTTCCAGTGACATCCTTCAGATATGCTAGCACCAGTCTTTCGAATGACTTCATGGCCACAGATGTTAAGGCCACAGGTCTGTAGTCATTGAGTCCTGTGATCTTTGGCTTCTTCGGGATTGGGATGATAGTAGAGAGCTTAAAGCAGGATGGAACTTTGCGCTGTTCCAGTGATCTGTTGAAGATCTGTGAGAAAATGGGAGCTAGCTGGTCAGCGCAGGTTCTCAGACAGGCTGGTGAGACACCATCTGGCCCTGGTGCTTTCCTTCTCTTCTGTTTACTGAAGATCTGACGCACATCATCCTCACTAATCTGAAGTGCAGGGGGGGAGAGGAAGATGGCTGGAGGTGTTGATGGCTGTGTAGGAAGATGGTCCGGGCTGTGTTGATGTGGTATTGATGGCCGTGTAGGGAGATAATTAAGCTTTTTATCTCACAAGACGTATTTTATCATGTGAAGCAAACGACAAAAAGAAAGAAAAAAATCAGAATATTAAAGTTTATATTTAATAAATATATTTTTCGTAACTTTTTTCCATGCAGTTACAAGTATATAAAAGACAACATGTGTAGTACACTGTAGTAA
The DNA here is from genome assembly GCF_903798145.1 of Danio aesculapii. NCBI lineage: Eukaryota > Metazoa > Chordata > Actinopteri > Cypriniformes > Danionidae > Danio > Danio aesculapii. Next base: position 12,078,049 of record NC_079454.1, read on the forward strand.
ACTAAGTTAGCTTAGTCATTTTTACAAATTTAACTGAACAAAAAAACTATGTTGTCTCGAAAAAAAAAATAATTTTGTTGTTTCAAGTCATTTGAAATAAATAGTTTGAAGAAGCAGAAGTAGTATTTTTTTTATTGGGGATGAAAATTTTTTTTTTAGAATTGTCCTAAAATTTGAATGGGTGTTGTAGGTTTGGCACAACTTTGATGAAAGGTTTTGATCCGCTTCTAATGTTGACTAATGTATACAGCAATTCTGATTAAGCTAATTATACTGTAGGCCTATCATGCAAATCTGTCAGAAGATAAAAAGAATAAATTGTGAGGAACAACGTCTAAACTATAAGATAAAATGTCATTAGATTTAAAAATTTGTTTTATTGAGTGGTGGAAACTGGCTTCCATAAAGTCCTCTTTCTTAAGTTACCCTAACCCTACCCCAGACCTGTACCTGGGGGCAACAGCTACAACCCCAATTAAACGCACATCAAGCAGCTAATCAAGATTTTCAGACTCATTAGGAACTTTTAAGTACACGCTTGCAGCCAAATTTTGGAGCGCACTTCTACTTCATCTTGTGTCATTTGCATCTCAAACACAGAGAATGAGAAGCATAAAATAGGCACCCAGAAGTTGCCCATGTAGAAGTGTCAAGTACACTTGTGAATTGACTGGAGAACCCAGAGCCAAAGTTGAACATCCTTCTGTTTTAATCCTCCATGGCACAGATTCAACAAGGTGCTGGACATATTCATCAGAGATTTTGGTTCATGTTGACATGATGGCATCATGCAGTTACTGCAGATCTATCAGCTGATCCAGTCTGATCATCATCAAGGTATTTTTCACATACAAAACTACGTCATGGTGGCATAGTGGGTAGCACGATTGCCTCACAGCAAGAAGGTTGCTGGTTTGAGCCTCAGCTCAGTTGGCATTTCTGTGTGGAGTTTGCATGTTCTCCCCATGCTCACGTGGGTTTCCTCCTGGTGCTCCAGTTTCCCCTACAAGTCCAAAGACATGCACGATAGGGGAATTGGGTAAGCTAAATTGTCCGTAGTGTATGTGTGTGAATGAGTGTATGGGTGTTCCCAGTGATGGCTTGCAGCTGGAAAGGCATCCGCCGCATAAAACATATGCTGGATAAGTTGGCGGTTCATTCTGCTGTGCTGACCCCTGATTAATAAAGGGACTAAGCCGAAAAGAAAATGAATGAATAAATACTGCAGCTTAAAGGGATAGTTTACCCTAAAATGTCTGTCAATACCCCAGAAACAAAGCACAAGCACATATGAGGTACCGAGCACAACCAACATGTCTAACAGTACAGCAATTGTAAATGTGCACCCTATACTGACATTGAGAAAAAATAAACTATTGAATAAAGTGGTTATTTTTGTTTTACATGTGCATCAAAGGATTCTCCTAGCTTCATGCTATTCTGACTCAACCACTGAAGGCATATAGGTTTTTTTGTAGTATATTTTTGTAGGTTTATCTCCTCATCTACCACCAGTGTGCAGCATCCACCTGGATGATGTGACACCAGCTGATTGGTGGAGAGGAGACCGTGATGAAGCCAATTATGATATGTGGATGGTTAGGAGGCCTTTCCTAACCTAAAAATTTAGATTAACAACCACAGAGAGTCAGGACCTCGATTTAATGTCTCATCCAAAAGATGCCGTTCACTGAGCAGTATAGGGGAATTACCAAGCTATGTCACACAGATTAAACCGCGCATACCGGTTGCAAAAAGAGACCGGTTGCAATAGCAAACATGTCGTGTTGTGCGGTAGGATGCCAAAATCTAAAGTCCAAAATAGAAAACTTACGTTTTACCATACACCACACTGCTTTTAATGCCGACCGCAGACGTCTTTGGCTAACAGCCGTCAGAAGAGCTGAATGGAGTGAGGATCTAATTAAAAATGCTGGACTCTGCAGTTCTCATTTTCTATCAGGTAAGTTCACGCTATGATGAATCATACACCTTGCTCGTTTTTGATTGCAGCAGTGATTTCAGCAAAAACAGTTCAAATGATTAATTAAACTGCGGACACTGAATGCTTAGAATGAAATGTAAAAATCTAAGTTCACATACCCTGCCGTACAGGTGCCGTTTTCTGTCAGAATGCAGTCGTTTTGCTTGTTGATGATTACCCAGGCCTTGTACAGTTCCGTCTTCTTTCCTTGTCTTTGGCAGAACCACGGTTTTTAGCACTACAACGTTTTGAATCTGGTAATCATGGAGCATTATTTCTTGCACATGACCACACAGAACAACATTGTAGGCATCCAAAGAATTGTAAGCCTTTAACTTCTCTCATGTTAAATCAATTGGAGTTTCAATATTGTATATTTCGGGCTGGATGCTTAGCCATTTTGTCTTATCCAGTATCCACTGGCAGGGTGCTATCGTAAATGGACCTGTTAGATGAATGCCGCTCACTTTAACGTTAATTTTTCCAAATCACTGTGCTTATCACTGGGTGATGAGCTGTTATAATATGCTGAAAGCATTATGTAAATAATATATATAATATGTAATCAATATAACTTATCTCTAATACAACAACAAACTCTATACCTCATTGGATGTCATTCCCTCGCTGTAAATGCTAGCACTCCTGTTTTTTTTTTTTCTGCAACCTTGAAGCGCGCACATCGTGATTGTTTACAAACTGGTATTTCGTCTATAGTGTCCCATCAATATGCTCGGGCTTGGGGCCCACACAAACCATGTTGAGCGCCCCCTGCAGGTCTCACTAACACCACTTCCGGCAGCAACCTAGCTTTCCCATGTGGTCTCCCATCCAGGTACTGACCTGGCGCAGCCCTGCTTAGCTTCAGTGGGCGACCATGTGAGAGAGTTGCAGGTCAAACAATATGTACTGTAATCATAAATGTTACTGAATTTCCTCATTTTGGTGATTTAAAACTCACAAAGTTAAATCAAAATGTTTCAAAAAAGGTTTCACGTAACATAAAACCAGCCTTTGTACTGGCGAAAGGCACACTCTGTGCTTTAAACTCTCTCTGCTGCATTCACTGCTAAGCCTGTATTGGCATGTGAGGCTGTGTACCTCTGAATAGCATGCGCTCACACTCTCTGAGGGGTCTGTGAATGCTGCAGGCATATCAATATTTAGCTCCCAGCTTCTCATTCATGATTATTCAGAGGTAATGGAATATTTCAGAATCCTGTACCTCAGGCGAGCACACAGAGTATTTAAGTTTCTGAGGCTGAGGCGAGGCATACATTAAAGCAGCTCCTTTCCAGAACTCCCATTCACCTTACAACTGCAAAGACATGCGTGACAGTTGAGGAAGAGTGGTTATGCTAATGAGCAGAGATAAACCCTGGCCAATTATGTCATTGTTGGTTACCCTTTAGTTAACCTTGGGTTGAATCATTGAAGAGTGGATCACGAGAGACGTCCTGCCCCTGATCTGTTGATTTTGGCCCTTGCTATCTTGCACAAGAGTTCTCGAGGGCATCTATTGTCCTGTTTCTTTCAGCTTCAAAGCCTCTGGCTGTTTGCACTTCCTATTGGTGTGATCTAGTTCTCAAGCCACATTCTGATTGGTTGGTCAGTTTCAAACGTGGAGTTGAATTTCAGCTGATTTTGAGATTTGAGGCAGTAACCATCTTTTTTTTTGATTGGTCAGTATTGTTCTCTCAGCCAACATCTCACTGTGATTGGCTGATTTTGTCAGTTTTTGTGTGATTGGATAGTCGTGTTTTGTTCAGCGCATCCATTGCCCGGAGCTTATACACAGACGTCTGTACAATCCCAAATGACAAATGAAACAGCATGAGAACAGTATCAGCAAAAAAAATCATTACTTCAATGAAAATCCAGTGAAGCTACATAGAAGATCCACACATGGTGTTGGCTGCTAGTGTTTAATTAATTATTTTGTGCATCATTCCCAGTCAATGCGTCCATACAGGTCATTCATTAATCAAAACAAGGTCAGAAAATAGAAACAAATGTAACAAAATGTAATGTCATGTGGAGAACTTGTCCAAACAAGGCTCATACCTTAAAGCTGTGTGGTGATCTAACCCAAAAAGGCTCTATAGAGCATGAGAGTGTGTCTGAATGTGGGGTCTTGCTCCATGTAGAAGGTCAAATCTCTCATAGTGACTCGAACAGGAGCTCGAGAAGCAAAGTGCCCATGTGAACCTAACAACTGATCAGAGAGACACGAGGAGTGAGGTTATTGAGCCATGAGGACCAACATGTTTCTTTTAAATCAAATATTAAATGGTAATTATACAATTTTAGCATTTGTTATAATCACACAGAGAACAGAAAAAAACTTTAAAAAGAACAGGTTATTTATATATATTAAGTTTTTATATATTTATAAAATATATAATACTTGAAAAAATACACTTAAAATAAAGTCAAAATATATGCAAAATAATATTCCTTCAACATTTATTGCAACAAAAAATATTCATATAAAAATAAAACGTACTAATTCGCGACCCTGCAAATATTTGATTGTATTTTAAATTACTTAAAACATCTTGCTGACATTGGGTATAATCTAAATGTTTTCTACTTTGTAACTGTCAGCTGTCAAACAATGATTTGAAGGATAATGGCAAAGTATAAATAATTTAAATGATCCAAAAAGTCCCATGAAGTGCTTTGAAATATGCAATTTTATTCAATGTTTGAGGTAATCTCAACTAAAACACGAAGAGAGGGTGGGACATAGTGTAGCACCTCCCCTTTAAAAAACAGCCAATTTTGTTACTGTTTTGAGCACACTAGCTTATAGATATCCTTAAAATGAATAATATTGATACTAACATCTAAAAACCTTCATTTTAAGTTCATGGGACTCTTAATGTGTCATAAAATGATTGTTGATGTAAAATATGGACCTTTATATATTTTTGGTATATAAACTATTTTTAACATGAATGACATTTCTGTGTCACTTATGAAGAGTTCAGACTGCAGGATTTTCAAAGTATTCGTGTCATATATGTTTTCATATTGCATGACTATCTGTTCTAGCATTCCGTAGTTGCTGTATTTACACTGCAAGATAGATCAGCGACAGGGAATTTTACACTGCATGACTTTACAATAGGAGAATCGCAGACAACTTTGTCTCGGTCCACAAACTACGTCTCACAACCAAACACACGCGAGAAGTGACATGGAAACAATGTGAGGTAATGTAGTATATCTTTTGCTATTAACTACATAATGAGAAAGAAACCTGTAATGGGGTAGAAAATGTATTTATTTTGCTCACCTACCAAATTTCCACCAATGTTTTTCCTCCATTTCTTTGGTCCAAATAGACAGAAAATTAGCGCTTTTAACCTCTCCCTCAACCTCCCGCTGGCCTAAAGATACCCATACTAGTGGATGTGGCTCTCTCATTGGCTGTAGGTGATCGCCAATGTTATTTTCAATCAGAACACATTTGATACGGCATGATTTTAAATTGCCGTCAGGTCCAGATATTTAGCATGCCAAATATCTCACGGGTGTCGGCGACTCATCTGTGATTCTCTCAGATCGCGTCTTTAATAGTTCATATAGTGTGGGATTGTTACTCACATGAACAAGCACAGATTTACCTGTGAGTTCAGGCATTTGTCAGCAAGTCGAAATCAGGGCTAAAATCAGTGAGTCTGAACTCTGCATTAGTGACATTTACAGTATGTCTTCTGTAAATCATACAGAAAAAAACCCAACATAACGGTCACTATGAAATGAAATACACTAAAAGTACACAGTCAATACAACACTAGTGCATTTCTTTTTCACATGGGGAGCTACTCTTAATTCATTATGCTTTGAGGGAAAAAAAAAAAAATTAATCATCAGACCAAACTCACCTCAATCCAGGAACAAGAAATACACAGCAATAAAGAGAAAGCAGGCATGCAAATAAAGACAGTTAGCAAGTAAATGCTGCTGCAGACACTTTCACTTTTGAGAAACAAGAGTCTTTTAACCTCCACTCTTTCTTGCAATATGCACTTCTTCATAGAGATGCTTATTCTGTTACAGAGATGAAACCACAAAAAGAGGCAAATGCGAAACTTCCCAAGGCTTTTTTCTCCTCTCCTAAAATGCCTGTGTAATTTAAGCACACAAAAACTCAAAGCCATCTTTCACTTATTAGCATTCCCCTCTGCCTAAAGGAAAAAGGAATTCACAAATGTAAAAACTAATTAAACTAAACTAACATACTGGTCTTTTGTTCAGTCTTTCCTTATCCCTTTTTTCTCCTAAATCTCATAAAATCACTAACAATAACATGGTACTACATTACAGATCGAGTTCAGCACTTGCCTTCAGGCATATACAGTACAGTACCTTTGAAAGCTTGCGTAAGTCTCTTATGCTCACCGAACTTGCATTTTCTTGATGGAAAATATAATAAAACCATAATAGGTTTAAACAATTAAAAATAACTGCTTGCTACTTCAATATATTTGAAAATGTAATTTATTCATGTGAAGGCAAATGTCAAATTACATCAATACTTCAGTATTCATGGTCCCACGATGAGATCCTTCACCCATTCATAATGATTGGCTGGTCCTCTTTTTTGATATAATGGTTGATGCTCTTAATATTGATGTACAAACACTTTCTCCGGTGTAAAATACATTTTAATAGGCGGATTAGCATTAAAGGAGATTTTTTTTTGCCCAGCCAGAGGTCATACTCTGGTTAATAGGCTAAACTCAAAGTATAAACAGTTGAAGTCAAAATTATTTTTAGCCCTCCTTTTAATTCTTTTTAAAAAAGCTTCAAAGTGTTTTTTAACAGAGCGAATGATTTTTTTTCCAACACATTTTTAAACAGAATAATTTTAATAACTTATTACCAGGGCCAGACAAAATCGGCTGACATTTTTTGCTATTTCTGCAGAGAATTTACCAAAAAAATATGCAGATTTGCGTGGAACGATTTTGGGAGTGTCATAACTAGAAACTTATATATGAAATAAAAAAATAATATCCTTTTAGCTTCTGTTAAATGTTTAAAATGCAAATCCAATTAGATCCACTTATGACAGGTCTCTCATATAAGATCTCTACTTACACTTAAACTGTATTGTAAATAAATTATATCAACATTTTCATAGTAGTCAATAATATTACTAAAATTCATTTAAAAACTGAATGAATATAAATCTACACACATTTACACAAGTATGTAAATATTCTCAATAAGCTTATAATCTGAGGAAATCTGCATTTATGCGCGTGCAGTTTCCGCGTGGGCCTACTTATAACTAACTTCTTTATATGTTTGACTAGTTATTTAAAAAAAAAAAAAAACTAGAAATCCGTTTAAAGTGCAATTTAAAGGTTTAACTACGTTACCGGCAATTTATTGGACAACAGTTCTCTAGTTGTCTTAAAATCTTAAAAGGGCTAATATCACTGCCTTTAAAATTTGTTTTAAAAAAACTCAAAATGGCTTTTATTCAAACTCAATTAAAAGAAATATTATAGCAAATACTGTGAGAATTTATTCTCTCTGTTAAACATCACTATGGAAATATTTTAAGACAGCGTGGCTGATCATTTTGTTCGCATATGTATGTGTACAGTGCTCATTGACAATTAATTAATCTTTTTTTACACATATGCGTTTACAAAACTCAGCATATACGAGTATACCCCTTACAAATCTCTCATTTAAAATAATATTTTCTATAGGAAGCTTTGCAATAATATATTTGTGCATATACATAAGTTTAGTCAGTACTGAAGCCAAATCTGGGGCTAATCTGACAATAATATAATGATAATGGTCCAAAGACAAGCACGCCCAAATTTATTTATTATATAAAAATATTAAATACAAACAAAAAAAAAAAGAGCAAAATTCAAGAACAAAAAAAATATATAAAATTTTGTTGTAATTTTGTTTTGCAATATTTAGCTTGAATTTAATTGTATTATCTTTCTATTTCTAAAGATGTTCAGTGAATTAAATATTATTTTAATAAATATATCCATTTAATAAATTTGTTTTGTTCAAATGCACCAAAATACATGACCTATATTTACTGATATATTAATAAAAATATTAATTTGCAAAATTGGGTGTACTGAGCAATGTAATTGTATCTGCTTAGCATTTATCTTTCTAGTCTGCATTTGTCGAGCACTTAAAAAAACCGAACTCACAGAGATCCGAGTTTGATTCCCTGCTCGAGGTCCTTTGCCGATAAAACCCCCAAAAATTATTATATAAAATGAGTGTTATCCAACTATTATTTCCCTGTGATTTTGGGAATAATTTATAGTAATGGTTGGGTTTGTGAGTAGGGAATAGGTATGGATTACATTTTCGAACAAAAATGATGTTCCAAAATCAACATAGATGTTAATCCAGGAACGCATCGTACTTGGCAAAATGATGATCCTTTCTGTGGTTTTAGACCAAAGATTGCCAAAATGATTTTGTATGAAGGGCCAAAAATCAAATATCATTGAGAGCCGTGGGCTGAATGTAAATATAGCAAACTATATAACATTAAAGGGCACCTAGGTTACCCCTTTTTTCAGATTTAAGATAAGTCTTTTGCGTATCCAGAATGTGTTTGTAAAGTTTCAGCTCAAAACACCCATCAGATTTTTTATTATACCTTTTATAATATTATTCCTATAACATTCTTATTCTTATATCTTATACGGTTTTGCATCAGGTAGCGGTTTTGTTGTACTGTGCCTTTAAGGTTAGTCTTCCCCCCCCACCATTTCTACGTGCCTTTCTGCGTGGCTTAATCTTCTCCCTCGGCTGCGTCAGACAACAGACTTAAAGGAAGAAGATCTCATGTAGCGTTTGTGGTAAATACTACAGTAAGAACTTTACCAATGAGTATTTGTTGTAGAGTTGCTATGATGAGTCACACACAATGTCATTACAAAGATCACGCAGACACACACACATACACAGCGCAGACACACACACGCACGCACGCACGCACACACACACACAAACACACAGCTTTGCACTCTTTTTGAATGCAAATGTGACAGGATACAGGTTAATATTCACTGTTGTGTGGATATCTGTTATGTTAATGTACAAAATAAACCTGATTTAACGTCCACAAACCGGGATTGAAGCGTCTTCATTCGTAATTGTTCTGACACGCAGCTGTGCTGATGAAGTAAATCTGAAGTGAATCGCTGTAATTCATTACACACATGCACGGTTTTAAAACATTTTAAACTTGTAAAACTCACTCTTGATCACATTTGATGATGATTGATGATCCTAGCGAACTGAACACTCCTTTTATTCCCAGGTTCTTTGCGCACGTCCTGTCTTGTTTATATGACGCGTTACTACGCAGACATATTAATATGCAACTGTCAATCGATTCGGTGGGTGCGGTCGGTCTGAAAACCACTCCAATTGGTCCACCGTTTTTATGTTGTTAAATTGAAAAAAAAAAGGACTGGGTGTGTTTATATTACCCCAATATCACGGTCTATACACTATACCTACACACGTCTGTCCAAACAGCTTGAAAAGCTTGATTTTTCACCATATGTGCTCTTTAAAGTCGTCATGTGTAATTTCCCAATTTATTTAATAATATTTAAAAAAAAATAAAAAACATTACTGTAAATCTACATACTGCTAATGTAGTATAACTTTGTAAATGATGACAATGCAATAAAAAATAAAGTCACATTTATAACACAGTGGAGTTCAATGCTGAATACACTAGTCAAGCAAAATCTTTGCTCTTTGTCTCTGCATTAATTTACACCATTTAATTGAAACATTTAATTTAGCTTTTAACAATAAAACAAACAACAAAGGGCTACATTCAAATTGAATTGACAATCTCAAAACCATCCCCATCATTTCTTAGATGAAATGGCGGGCCAAATCAAAGGTCACGACAGGCCCTAGTTTGGGCATCTCTGATTTAGACCTTTATGAGTTTCTGTCATCATTAAACACAAATAAAAATATATTTTGAAAAATGTTGGAACCCATCAACATCCATAATAGGAAAAAAATACTATTAAATGGTTTCCAGCAACTAGCAGGTTTCAAATTCTTTTGTGTTCAATAGAAAATAAGTGAAGTGGCAGTAATTGATGGCAGAATTTTTATTTTTGGGTGAACTGTTCCTTTAAATAACCCCCTAAAATGACACTGGAATTTGTGCTCTGCTTCTGTGAACTGTAAGCCATGCCTACTTTATTTTGATTGGCCATCTCAACCACTTACAATTGAGCATTTTCTAATTAAGTGCGGCAGAGCAGTGCCACAAAATGCAAATATTACAATTTGTCTATTTCTTTTTACTGGGGGAATTTATGGATTTCAAACAGACACCTCCTCATGTGCAAAAAGAGAAGACTGTATACAGAATAAGTCACCAGCACAGAGGGATGTTTGTAAACGTGCAGGTACCTGGTTGGCCCCTAAGCCTGGAGCCTCCAGAGGTTTCTTCTTACGGGGCCCGAGGGCTGCCAGCGCTGCCAAATTTGCATCTCGGTGCTCCATCTGTGCCAACTCCAACTGCTGCATCTGAAGAAAGAGGGAAAGACCGAGAATGTGCATTAGACAGGCACTCAAAAATAAAATCAATATTTCCATTGGCTCGCCCAAATCCACACAGAATGTTTGGGTAAAAAAGAAAGAAACAGAAGCTGTTATTGACGATGAATCTTTCATTTTAACACTATTGATCTTACCAAAAGCCTATGACAAAGGAGTGTAACACACAGATATGTTACATGCTGCTTGCGAGCACATGAGTAGAATAGAGCTACCTTGTAAACAGACACACAACTCATCCAGAGGGCTTTCATTACATTCTGTTCCCTGTTTCGCTTCGGGCTTCAATTCCAGACCCAATATTAGACTCAATTAAAATGAGCCCCCAATTAGAGAGCCTTGTCTCCAGGGTATGTGTATGTATGTGTGTGGATTTGTCTATGTGGGCCACAAATGGGACTTTATGAAGAGTATTGATCGTCCTCATTGCTATACAAGGGAGCAGAAGGAATGAAAAACAGGTTGTGTAGAAGGAACACATGTATTTTTATTAAACAAAATACAAGAGAGGAATATTTCTACCTCTTTGGCTCTCTGTTTTAGGCGCTGTTGCTCTGGGTCTTCGCTGTTTGAGCGACTCTACACACAAAAAGAGCTCATTTCATTTGAATGGAGATTGCTGGTGATTTTCTCCTCTGTTGTTGCAGCGTCTGCTGGATACCCGGGCGATGCGTAGCAGTGTCTCCCGCTCCTCTTCCTCCCTCTTCTGCTTCTCCAGTCTTTCTAGCTGCTCCAGGAACTTCAGCTGAGAGCGTGTGTCATTGGTCTGAGTGTAGCGCCAATCATCCTCAACACACAAAACACCACAGAGACATTAGCATCCTATAAAAATGTGTATGTTTAGAAGCGTAACGAAAGATTTTTAGCAATCTTTTACTTCCGTATGGTGATGTAGTTTAGGAAAACAGTAGGTTGGGTGCTAGGAGGAACTAAAAAAGGGTTTTCCAAAGCAATGCTACAGAAGAAACTTTTTTTTGGTTCCTCAAAGAATTGTTCATTGACACCTTTTTGCTGGAGATGTAAGATGGAGAATGGTGAATCAGTTCATGCTCAAGAAATGGTCTTGTACAAAAATTTAGGATTTCTTGTTGTCAAGAGAATTTTTCAGGATTTTTGTTGGAGATGTAAGATCGAGAATAGTGATTCAGTTCATGCTCTATGGTCTTGTACAAAAATTCAAGATTTCTTGTTGTCACATTTGCTTGGTTTTAGAGTTTCATATTTGTCCTAGACCAGGGGTGTCCAAACTTGGTCCTGGAGGGCCAGTGTCCTGCAGATTTTAACTCCAACTAGCTTCAACACACCTGCAAAAATTTTTCTAGGAAGCCTAGTAAGAGCTTGATTAGCTGGTTCTGATGTGTCTGATTGGGGTTGGAACTAAACTTAGCAGGACACCGGTCCTCCAGGACCGAGTTTAGACACGCCTGTCCTAGAATGTTTATACCATGTGGTTGGACAGACAACAAAATAAAAGATAAAAACATAAAATCCTGGGTCCAAACCAGTTTACTGATTGGCAGACAAATAATTCTTTGGAGCTGGAAATCAGAAGATGCCCCTTCCCTTCAAGAATGCGCAGTAGAACTAGCTAGTTTGAAAAAATGTCTTATAAGCAAATGGACATGCTAAACCTATACTATAAAAAATGGTCCAAGTACTTAACCTGTTTGGAAATGGAACAGTAATAAATGTGTGAGAAATACACTGATTGTGACAGTGTAAATGTCATATGTTATTGACTGAACTAACCTATTCATATGTTATTTTATTTAAATTTTCTCCGAATTATATAAAGAAGCTTTAACTGCATTTAATGATAGCCAAGCCGTGCCCTTAAAAATCGTTGTTAGGGATTGGTGGGTAAAATGCTAATTCTTTACAGAGTTGTATTCTGTATTCCATTATGAAATTTGCCCGAGAATAAATAAAACTGTTAATTACTAAAGAACTGTTCAGTGAAAAGTTTAAAGAGCCATTTTTTTCATATGTGAAGATCATTTTTCCACTATAAAGAACCTTTTGTGGAATGAAAAGTTCTGTGGATGGATAAGGTTCTTCATGGAACCGTCAATGCAATAAAACATCAATAAAAGGAACTTTATTTTTAAGAGTGCAGATGCTTAAAACAATGGCTTTTGAAACAGTACCTAGTTTAACACTTAAAAAGCTGAATGAATACATGAAGTTTATTAAGGAAAACTTTGCCACGAAATTAAATTGAGTTATTTCAACTTATTTGAATTGTTTTCAACTTACTTGAACTTTTTTATAGAACCCACAAGCAAAATGAATATTTAACCAGTTATGTCAAATCATTTGCATTTGAACTACAAAAATCTTTTGTTATTTATTGCAGTTTAACCTGCAACTGTTTTGATAATGCAGTTGACTGTTGCCTCATAGCTGGCATTAGCATGGTTGTGGCTGATTGAGTGAAGTAGCTGCCAACAACAGGAGCAGGAGTGCTACTCTTCTTCAAGGTGGTAACCTCAAAAGTCAAAACTTTACATGAAATTCTTCTAAATCTTCAAACTAAGTGAGGATTACACCAACACAATTTATCCACGTTGTCGCAACACAAAACAATTAAGTCAATTAACTTTTTTTTTTACAAATTAAGTGGATTGAACAAAACAAATAAATTGTCCAAAGAAATTACAAGAATTGTGGTCTTTCAGCTCCTTTTAAACAAGTAGTTTGAACACGCAGCAACAATACATTTTTTTTTTAGTGTAGATAGAGAGAGATGCTGTTGATTAGATTTTTATGGATCATCAAGGACCACCGTTTTGACCAAAAAAATCTTTTAACTGAAAAAATAAGTCACCATCTTGGACGGGCAGAGGCTAAGTAAATAAACAGTAATCTTTTATTTTTTGGGTGAACTATGCCTTTAAGAAACAAGCTTTGATTTATTTTTTTTTGTCTATTGAATGAAGCAAAGTATATACCCTGTAAGAGATCTGTCGATGTTGTGCCACAACGGTGATCTTCTCCAGCAGGTCTCGAAGTCTCTCCTGTGTCGCCAGAGAGATTAACTCAAGAACATCAGGACAGACCTCTGTGACACTCAAAGAGCCACCTGTGCACACACACAATCACACACATTTTAAGTCAGAGAATCCTACAGGTTTCAGAGGGAATATATGCTGTGGAATGAAATAAGATAAACAAGGGGACTTAAGGAAATGAGCTAATGAGGGAAAAGCAACTGTTCTGACAAAAAATATTCATGCATTAATAACTTTATAATTGCCAACCTACGAACAGCTTGTAAAACCAGCTCTTCCAAGCTTGTTTATGAAAGCATATAAACCGATTTTTGTTACGAGCTTTAGATATGTTTGCTAGAAATGGATGTGTGATATTTCTGTTCAGTTACAAATGAAATGAATGCTTAATGATTAAGATAATGCCAAAAGTGCTCAGTGTCCTACATAGTGTGATATATATAATACAAACAAAAAGTATCCATTACCAAAGTTTCATAAAAGTGCTATTTTAATAATATAACATTTTATAACAAACCTTTTGTTACATCTACATAAACATAATTTTTCTTGCTGGCTTAAGTATGTAAAAAAACCTAATTTTTTTTTCAAGCCCATTTATATTGCTACAAGACTATTTATATCCCTATGTTTTGACCCTATTTGGAAGGGTTGTACATAATAATTTGACCTGCAGTCATGCTGCTCGTGGCTTGACCAACAGTTACAGTTATAAAGACATAAAGAGTTATATATGAGATAAAGTTCTCTGTGGCCATACATGGCTGTCTACTTCTTACTGTTTTTTAAAGTCCAGTTTTCAAAATAAAAGTCCCACATACGTAGACAATACAATAAGGGAATATTACAATAAGGTATTACAGTGGTCCTTCGATATAACACGATTCACCTTTCGCTGCCTTGCAGTTTCGCAGATTTTATTTGTGCAATTTGATATGCTTTTCAAATTTTTTTTACAGCGCATTGTGTTCTGCATCCTGACTGGCTGTAGATAATTGTCAATCAATCTCCTCCGCGTCTCATGTACAGTACAGAATGGGTTCATCTTAATCTTCATTCTAAAAAGAGTTTATCCTAAATCTTCGATCGTTAGCAGTGTGAGTTTCAACAAGGATGCAAAAAGGGTTGTAACTGTCCACTGCAAGACCATCGTAAAGGGGGTCGCACACTGCATGCACCGCACCATGAAGCGTCATGCAAACATAGGTTTATATCAGGTTATGCACACTAGCTCCGCAAGTTGGCAGCTGTCTGAGGTGCCCAGCTATGACTCAAGACACTGGTAATTTTTCTGCTGCGCCACAGAGCACCATCTGAATCATTTAATTTTAAATAACATGCGAATGTGCACGTCCAGTGTTACTTTCAACAGTTATGTGAGCGGCACATCTGGTGTCCGGACTCTATTTTTGCTTTGTTGACTGCACGAAAAAAACATTGTGCTGGATGCCAACATTATCCGCACAAAACCTAAAAAGCTTTATGAACCTTTTGGTGACAGCGATGAATGTTTGCGCCTGACAACAGGTTTTGATCTTTGGTTTTATTTTATAATACTGGACTTAAATTATTTTGTTTGTTGTAAACTCACTAGTAAACATTGTGGCCAATCATACACTGTTGGGGGCGTACATATTAATGAGCCCATGAGGATCATCACAGATCATCTATGTTTTTTTGGCCAGGATTTTACACACACAGGATATAAATGCCAACACAGAAACAACTGTTTTTTCAGCTCAGGGTATATCGTTACCATGTACGGAACCCTTATTATTCAGCTATGCCTAGGTTTATCCAGATTTTCTTTCTACAGCACCTTTAATGATCATTAGTGTCACTAATACTATATATCAGGGGGGTCTGAATTCTACATAAAGCCCCATTTAAACATTAGCATGTTCTGAGTGCAGCATAAATACAATTTGTGAATGGCGCGTTCATATTATGTTTGCACAGATTCTGATAATCACAAAAGACTGCCTAACAGAAATTAAGATTGTGTATAATTACAGGCGAACATCTTCCCAGAGCTGGAATGCAGCGGTTGTGTTGTTTTCCTCTGCTGTTTATATTGTATTCACATTTCCATAATGTCAGACACGCTTTGTTCCTGTTGGTCTGTTACGCTTACAGAGTCGACAGACATCTGCAAACACTCCAATTCCATCTCATTTTTGCCCTTTCTGCTGATGCGGACCGAGTTCCTGCAAGGCCAAGCCTGTCTCTTTCATTTCCACATTCTCTCTTTTCGTCTCCTCCTCCTCCTCCGCACGACTCCCCCTTCCTTCTGGCTATCTCTCTCTCTCTCTCTCTCTCTCTTTCTCTCTCCCTCCGCCTCTGTCGTCCTTTCTCACCCTTGTTCCGATGCTTTTTTTGATCAGTGCAGCAGAGTGGATTCCTGCCACTCTGGCAACTTTGCGCGGCTCGGCAGTCATTAGCATACTGATTAAGCAGAACAGGCTCGTCAGAGATACCACTGATCAAAGACAGAGACTGCACTCGTGTGTCACAACACAGCGCAACATATGCCCAAAAAAAACACAGACAGGATGCATACTGTAGAGGCAGAGCTGAGGGAGGTGAACAGACTCTGACAAACACAGATGGAGGGAGATGCAGGATCACTTTGAGTAAAAAATACACTCATGTACCATTAAAATAATGGATGCTATGGCCGAAGTGAGCAAAGATGTGCAACAGTTACTTTTAAGAAATTTTTGCCAATAATTTAGTAACTTACGTTACATGAACAGTAACATGCTAAATTCGGTCTTACATTTGATCTTTTCCCCACATTGAGAATGCTCTGCCTGACCTGCAGGTTTTACTTTACAAACCATTTAGTTTCACATTTTAGCTGGTTTTAATGGGTTTTAGCAGATTTAAGATGGTCCTCAGGTAGTTCTTCAACTTGATCATGCTGGTGCTCTGGTTTAGTTGGATGGTAAGCTGAACCAACCAAAAACAAAACAACTACAACAAAAAAAGACATTTAGAATGTATGGTAATCACATATGCTACAAACAACATAATTAATACTGTGAATTAGAGTTTACAGTTAAGGAAGACTTAAGGTGCGTCCCAAATCACATACTTATGCACTATTTTACGCCATTTTGGAGTATAAATAGTGTAAGTAGTGCATTCACACTGAAAACTTTACAAAAAGTAAGTGCACTTAAAATACCCGGATGATGCACTCATTCAACCGGTAAAATGAAGAGTGGAATGATGGACACTTCACGCACTCAACGACCGCAGTTTTGCTCACGTAGCGGAAGGGGCAGAGCTATCGTGCGCACATGTTAGATAACGTTGAGTGTTTCTCAATATGCGTTCTTGAGCAGTCTTGTGTCCTTGTGTAACGTCATCATCAGCTGCCAAAGTTCAGTTCCAATACTCAAGACCGCAAGAACGGAGGACGCGTGAAACTTCCCGGATGTGTTCTTGATATCGAGGACGCACCGATGCAGACTTGAGCACCGATCTCGCTCTAGAAGTCCCATAAGTCATTGCAAGTGGAGGTGGGAAGCGCAGCATTTTACTTAGATTTATTATTAAAGTTCAGAGATATCACTTATTTACCTCAGGAGTTTCTCTAAATGAAACCGTAAAAGTAAACATTACCACAGACATCTTAACAAAGGAATAAACATATTAAGGGTGTTTGTTTGCTGAAATTCGTATTAAAATCTGTTTTATTTATAATGTGCAATGTTTATTTATAATGTTTTTATGCGTAGTGTATATTTTGAAAAGGGGAAAAACAATAAATCATTGTATGAATGCTGTAATGTTTAAATAATTTTCCATTAAAAAATGTGTTAAAGTCACGTGACCATCAGGAAGAACGCAGCATCTCATTTCTCAAAGGACACGTTCTCTGTCCTCGTGGTCTCCCGAGTTCGTTCTTTCAAGGACACCTGGCAAGACCGGTCTCTGCATTCTTAGAATTGAAAAACAGCCTTTATTTATTTTGGATTGTGAAAGCAAAATTCTCCTACGAGAGTGATTATAGCGCCTCCCGATGGTGAATGCGGTTATACTAATGGCAGTTATTATTTGGTAGTTTGGTCATTTATTTCACTAATTTGGCAACCATCAAACGTCATCAGGGAAACGGTTTGAATTTCTGCTTAGTAAAAAAAACATTAGTGTTCGATTTGGGACAACACTACATACATATACTATACTGTTGAGTGTGTAAGTGCATAAGTACATATCGCATAGTGTGCCATTTGGGACGCAGCTATTGTATTATGCATTTAATACAATGAATAGAAAAGTAGTACAATAATTTTGTTTATCCGTCTTATACATGTATGTATGTATGTATGTATGTATGTATGTATGTATGTGTGTATATATATATATATATATATATATATATATATATATATATATATATATATATATATATATATATATATATATATATATATATATATATATATATATATATATATATATATATATATATATATATATATATATATATATATATATATATATGTATGTATGTGTGTATGAAGTAATTGAATGCTTTGGGTGAAGTTACCGATGTGCAGAACTCGTGTCTGCAGGGCTGATGGGAATAGAAAGGGCTCTTCTTGACAGGAGCGGATCACTGATCCCACGAGTTCGGAGCCAGAGGCCAAAATACGAGCATTTTCTTCACTCAGGTTCACTCCAGCCATGGAGGCCACATCATTAATGTCATCGTCATCTCTAAACAAAAGTCCAATAAGAAAACAAAAGAACAGGACTTCACTGTTTCTTGCTTAAAATGAATATGTTAACGGTGTAGCAGCTCATCTGAAAAATCATAATCTACAGCGACACAACTGCCTTCGATTCACATTCATCCTATAAAGAAGCGATATGCACATTGAGCCACTGTGCGCAGAGAATGGCCGCCAGTCAGAGCTATTACCGGAAAGAGCCCGAGGTGCTGTCCTTGAAGCCGTGTGCCTGTGCTGGAAGGGTCGGCTGGGAAAAGTGTGTTTTAGACGCCTGAAGGATGGACTGCCGCACAACAGCACCTGTGGGGACAGAATAAAAATACAGATATTTTTATCAGCTCAACATGAATTGGGACACTTGGAGGTGAAAGAAGCATAAAAGTAATAAATGCTTACCTAGATTTTCATTATATATATATATATATATATATATATATATATATATATATATATATATATATATATATATATATATATATATATATATATATACACACACACATATATACACACACATTTAGAGCATTAATGAATTAAAACACATATAAGTACACACACAATGTACATAGAGGGATAAACAAATGATGTTTAACAGAGCAAGGAAATTTTCACAGTATGTCTGATAATATTTTTTCTTCTGGAGAAAGTCTTGTTTGTTTTATTTTGGCTAGAATAAAAGCAGTTTATTTTTAAAAAAACTATTTTAGGGACAAAATTATTAGCCCCTTAAAGCGATACATTTTTTCAATAGTCTACAGAACAAACCATCGTTACACAATAACTTGCCTAATACCCTAACCTGCCTAGTTAACCTAATTAACCTAGTTAAGCCTTTAAATGTCACTTTAAGCTGTATAGAAGTGCCTACAAAAAAATCTTTTCCCTGTCAAACAGAAATTGGGGCTAATAATTCAGGGGGGCTAATAATTCTGACCTTAACTGTATACAATATGTACAGTGCTGAGTAGATTATTCACAAATTGTAATGTTATTTATTACAAATTACATGACGAAAATTAAAATTAGTAATGTGATCTATTAAAATACATAGATTTTAAACACATACACTACCTGACAAAAGTCTTGTTGCCCATCTAATAACTTGATTTCTAGTTGATCATTTGGTATCAGAAGTGGCTTATATGAAAGGCAAAGGCCTCCAGATTACGCCTATTTTACCAAAATTAAACATGATTATGTCTTGATTTTTAATTAGGACAGTAAGGTCTGACTTTGCCTAGACAAAAGTCTTGTCACTTAACAGAAGTAATGTACAGTATAGAATATAAAGTTATGCTGCAGTGGAAAAAGAATTAATATTGTGTATGACTCCCATGAGCTTGGAGGACTGCATCCATACATCTCTGCAATGACTCCAATAACTTACTATTAAAGTCATCTGTCAATGTCAAAGTCAATGGCAAAGAAAGTGTTCTTGCAGGACTCCCAGAGTTCATCAAGATTGTTTGAATTCATCTTCAAAGCCTCCCCCTTCATCTTACCCCAGGCATGCTCAATAATGTTCATGTCTGGTGACTGGGCTGGCCAATCCTGGAGCACCTTGCACTTCTTTGCTTAAGGAGCGCTATCCTGCTGAAAGATTTGGCCTCTTCTGTGGTTTGTAATGTAATGGGCAGCACAAATTTCTTGATACCTCAGGCTCAACCCTAAACCATGACTTTTTACCAAAAATCACCAAACTTGACTGATTTCTGTGAGAATCTTGGATCCATGCGGGTTCCAATACGTCTTCTGTAGTATTTGTGATGATTGGGATGCAGTTCATCGGAAAAATCTACCTTCTGCCACTTTTCCAAGTGATCAACTAGATGTCAAGTTATTATTTATTGCTCTTACAACTGAGATTGACGACAAGACTTTTGTCAAGTCGGGTACTGTAGATTTTCCTTTCTTCCTGATAACAGAAAAAAACATAATAATGCAAAAAACACACAACCATTCAAATATAGTTTTATGAGAAAAATTTGACTGATAAAACAAAGCTAAATTGTCTAAAATATTATTTTGAATAAATGCCATTGTTTTTAAAATCACAGTTTCCAGGAAAATATAAAGCAGGTCAACATCTAGCCTAAATCTTAATAATATTTCATTTCATTTTCCATTTTGGCAGATATTTTGCAAACTATGTTTTATAATGAAATTGATAATCTGGTTTTCATTTTAATTTTCAATGTTTATTTGATTTATTTAAAATTGGCAGAATTTACTTTGCATAATTTCTCAGGCCTACTTGTCTGAATGTCAGAAATTCCTAAAAATAAAGCCGTAAATTGAAAAGGTAGTTTAATATTAAATATTCTTTCCATTACATTATGTATGTCCACCCAGAAATGTTTTATCACTGAACACTCCCAAACTATATGCCAGTGATTGGGACTAGGGGTGTGACGGTAACCGCATCACCGCCATACCGCCATAATGAGATGTCAACCGCGGTGATGTGGTTATTACCGTCATCACTGCCCATTTTAGTTCATTTTTATTTTTTTGCTTGTGAATCTTTCAGGATTGTATAGAAAAACAGAATAAACTAAATAAAAGGAATAAAAGGCCTGCACTAAGTTTTTTCCACTTAAATTACAAATTTAGATTACAAAACGAAAACACTGAATCCTTTTTAATAACCAGCATAGGCTGTTTTTATTTTAAGCTTATTTTAATAAAGCAGACCTACTAACTCAAATCAATGGCTCCACAGAAAATAAGCATTTTTAACGCACCGCTGTAATTTCTATATCCCAATCCCTTTATCAACATTTTTAATACAAGTCATTATTTTAAAGATTATGACTTGAGAATATGATTTTACCTCAGCGCTGCACTTTTCGCGCTGAGTTCAGGTGACGGAGTGTTGTGAAGTAGTTAAACTCTTCTCAGTTTAATTTACAGTGTCAAACTGGCACAGGAATATCAGTATATTAATATAGGCTTTGCTAAAAGGCTGGTCAAATGTGGGTCTTTTTTTACAGAAGCTATAAACAGACGCGCATGCTGCGACCGGTGATGAGTCAACAATCGCAAATATTTTGACTTATTTAAAGCAGGCTATAAGCTATGGCATATAATAATTTTGTGTAAAGACGTTTATAAAAACATGTAGCTAATATATCACAGGGGTTTGTGTAGCAGCAATTACAGTGGAGCATTAATTAAATCCTTTTTTTCGTGGAGCGAAACAAACACTGCACAGTTGTGTAGCGGATGGGGACGCACAAAAATATACAATTCATATATTTTCGTCGGAAGAAGAATATTCTTTGAACGAATTTAGTTTTGTACAATTTGTATCTTAGTTTTTGTCGGTCAGTTATTTACAAAATAAACAAGAATAACTAATAAACTTTGAGGTGAAGCGATGTGCCTCAGGGTCCGCTATATGCCGCGGCCAAAACACAAACTGGTCTGTTAAATACAATCGTAATATAAGTGAAATATTCAGTTTCGAATATGGAATCTTTGTTAACTGTATGATCAAAATTAAAAGAGCAGCCTATACTAACTAATAGATAGACCTCATCAATGACATATTAAGCATGGACATTTAAAGGACAAGTTATGCTTTGCGCTGTGAGATACGTCCATGACTTTACACATTAAAGCAATAATCAAGTGTGCGCAGGTTATGTACCTTATGGAGTCTCTCTCTTAATATTAGATATTTAAGAAGCATAAAACGCTGTTATGAAACAAACTCTCTTATATCTGCTGGTGCTGCTATTAAAACGCAGATCTCGGTTATGCTGGTGCAGCCGTTAATACACGGTTCAGGTAATCAAAAAGCCAGCTCGCCTACATGATGTTTAATTATGGGTGGGTCGCAGGTGGATAAGTTCAATCATTGGTTATGTAGACCACTTTGCCTAAAATATCAAAAAGTTCAAACGCTTTGATTAAACTAAAGCGAAACTGACCGATCAATGGAAATTTGTCATAAAGAGTGATAATATAGGCTGCTCTTTTAATTTTGATCATACAGTTAACAAAGATTCCATATTCGAAACTGAATATTTCACTTATATTACGATTGTATTTAACAGACCAGTTTGTGTTTTGGCCGCGGCATATAGCGGACCCTGAGGCACATCGCTTCACCTCAAAGTTTATTAGTTATTCTTGTTTATTTTGTAAATAACTGACCGACAAAAACTAAGATACAAATTGTACAAAACTAAATTCGTTCAAAGAATATTTTTCTTCCAACGAAAATATATGAATTGTATATTTTTGTGCGTCCCCGTCCGCTACAAAACTGTGCAGTGTTTGTTTCGCTCCACGGGAAAAAAAGGATTTAATTAATGCTCCACTGTAATTGCTGCTACACAAACCCCTGTGATATATTAGCTACATTTTTAATAAACTTCTTTACACACAATTATTATGTGCTATAGCCTATAGCCTACTTTAAATAAGTCAAATATATGCGATTGTTGACTCATTACCAGTCACAGATGCGCGTCTGTTTATAGCTTCTGTAAAAAAAGACCCACATTTGACCAGCCTTTTAGCAAAGCCTATATTAATATACTGATATTCCTGTGCCAGTTTGATAGTTTAACTACTTCACAACACTCCGTTACCTGAACTCAGCGCGAGGGCAAAGGAGAAGAGTGCATCGCTGAGGTAAAATCATATTCTCAAGTCATAATCTTTAAAATAATGACTTGTATTAAAAATGTTGATAAAGGGATTGCGATATAGAAATTACAACGGTGCGTTAAAAATGCTTATATATATATATATATATATATATATATATATAATATATTGCATATATATATGTGCGCGGTTAACCGACATACCGCATGATTTCTTGCTTTATCACCGCGGTAACAGAAAATCCGTTACCGTCACAGCCCTAATTGGAACCCACACTGTCTCCAGTGTTTACTGTCCACTCCTGCAGTATATGTTTTTTGTTTTGGTGTAATAAAAAATCTGATAAGACATTTCCACCCAAACTCCTGCCACATACATGAATTTGTGCATTTTGATGCGAATTCACATATATCTAACCAATCTTCATTTGAAATAATAAAATTTCCTTCTTTTTCCCATTTTGTTCTTAACATATTCAGTTGGGTGAGGTTTATTCATCCTTAAACCTTTACAAAATTTAGAAATTATACCTTTAATCCAACTGCCTTAAGCAGCACCTATGAAAATGTTCCCATCAAATTGTTTTAAATAAAAAAAAAAATCTTTTCTAATGTTACTTTCACATTCTAATAAAATATGTTTTATGGTGAGAGCAACTTGACAGTAATTACATGTCGGTGGTGCTCTTTCCTCTCTATATGCACCAGTCACTTTCCTATAAACACTCTGCTATGACTCAACTATATATATAAAAAATAAACTGCTAGACTAACTAAGACTTGTCATGGCATCTATATATTGCTGCTCTCTGGTGATTTGAAGTGCTATATTATATTCTTATTTGTAAGTCGCTTTGAATGAAAGCATGTTTAATTATATTTGTAAATGTAAAATGCAGCCTTGAGGATCACAAACAACTATAGAAAAGAGATCAAAATCATAGCTTATACCTGTTGAATGAGTGCTGGTCTGAATGACCATGTGTTTAGAGTGGGTTTGGCTCTGCGCAGCTAAGCCCACCTGAGGCTGTTTGACGACCACCTCTTTAGTTTGCACCTGAACAAGAGGAAAAACACAAGTAGTCAGCCTGAATAAATACAGAAAAGATGCTAAAATTATGTATATGAAAATATTCAAAGAATGTACACCAGGTCTGGTCCACCTCGAGGACAATGTACAAGCCATATTAAACAGCAGGACTTCTTGAAAACAATCCTCAGAGCACTTTCTGATTCAGAAGTAATCAAGCCTCCAAAGTCTATTCAGGTATACGGGAAATGAGCTTCTGTATTTCAGTGGAAATCCATCAAGACGTCCAATAAAAAGGTGATATTAGATTACAGAAAAACAAATCATGACATTATTTGAATATGATAACATGACATTCCTGGTAAGAAATGGGGTAAGACTCATGCATCTTTGTCTCTAGAGTAAAACTAATTTGGCTGCGCTTGGGCTTGTGGGATACTGGTGGTTTTAAGTGAATTAGCCTGTACACCGTGGGCGGTGGTGAGTTAACCAGGAAATGAAGACAAAGTGAAGAGAGGCTGTCATAAAAATGAACCAGTGCGCTGGGAAGGAGGCAGTGTGAAATTAGACTGCTCATACAAACAGTATACTATTACATAAAATATCAAAACGGCATATTCAGGACAGCCAAATAAACCTGAATTCCAGACACTGTATGTTTCTTTTAACTATTGCTGGAGAAATCATACCTGTACAGTGACATTTATGA
The DNA here is from genome assembly GCF_903798145.1 of Danio aesculapii. Taxonomy (NCBI): domain Eukaryota; kingdom Metazoa; phylum Chordata; class Actinopteri; order Cypriniformes; family Danionidae; genus Danio; species Danio aesculapii. Next base: position 12,102,757 of record NC_079454.1, read on the forward strand.
ACACACGGGTTTGTTTTCACAGCGCTGGACGATCATTTGTTTTCCTTCATTATCAAATTACTTTTCCGTTGTTTCATATAGGCAAGCCCTGAAATCATATTCATGATGAATTACATTGCCGCTGAAAATAATGGGTTGGGATTTACCAGCTGAGGTGTTCTGGTTGGCTGGCTGTTTTTGAGGGAGGAGCTGACAGACGCAGAGGCCTTCTGGTTTGTGGATTTGGTCAAGGCTGAATCTGAAGGCTTGAGATGGTCGCACTGCTGAATGAAGAGCTGCGAGTTTGGCGTGAGCTGACGGACGGCTGGCAGGCTCCTCTGAAAGAATGAACACATCAGCGTCTCTAATTTAGCTCAAACCAAAGAGGTCGTGTCTCATTCATGCACGAGCCACGAAGGTCTGATAATAGATTTCATCTTAAAATCAGGCCAGAAATGAGGTCAGCACCCTCATATGACTTTGTTGAAGCTGCTGATAACATCTAAATGGGTTTCATAAGCAAAGAAGCTGCAGTCACCTTCAGGAAAGGCACTAGATATGGCTGAGGAGACGATTTGAGCTCCATGTAGAGTTTCTCTGTGAATTCTTCAGCGTCTAGTTTCCCATCCTAGAGTACTCACAGAGAAAACATTAAAAGCACATTAAAATATCCCCAAAATAGTCACTGTTTGGATTTAAATAAGAAAATACCAAGGAGTCTATGACTGTATCTGAAGTGCAGTGATTCATATTTTTCTGGCTTGTTACAGTGTCTTGCACTAACATTGGCATCCTTGGTAAATATGAGAAAAGAAGGATGTAAATAAATATATATTTTTGATTAACCTCCTGCTCAAAATATGAACAAAATGTATATCAAATATAAGGTATTATAACAAAGTAAAAGAAACTGGAAGCGAAAAAAAGTGCTATGAAGTGGTAGGCCACAATAAAATCACAGAGTGGGGGCTGGCACATGCTTACTGTAGGTACACAGTGTGCAGAAGTCACCAACTTTACTTTAGTCAATATCTACAGAGCTCTAAACTGTGTGACCTTAGCTCAATAACAATGTGTAGAGAGCTTTAGGCAATGGATGGCTTGGTTGTTCAGCTGCATCCAAGACTTACATCACACCAAGTGCAATCAAAGTGTATTGTAACACTTTGTATTGTAACTATAGGTGGGCATAGATTAATTTTTGTAATCTGGATTAATCTCGCAATTAAGATAGATTAATTTAGATTAAAATGGCTCATTTGAATTCTGCCAAAGGCATTCAGAATATGTGTGCTGCTACCCAAATAATAAGTTTTAAGAACGGGTTTCTCAAGCCAGGTGGCGCATTAGACCAGGGGCTCATCTCCTATTTCCAAAATGCATCACTAACTGCTTCACAAACTGTTCTACAATGATAATTGGTGATGAAAATAAATTATGTTCAATAAGAAATACTTGCGTTTACTAACTGTTTATTCAGTTAAACATGAATTTTGAACCGTAGGCCTACATAAGCTCCAAACAGCGATTTTTGATCACCTTAATCTGACTAAAGTCATAAATGATAACAGAACTAAACAGAAATGGAATTAAGACATGTGGAGTATGCATATATTAGTGGCATTATTGAAGTAAACACCGCAATCAAACTATTACTGTCATGTAGGACTTTGCCATATTTACCAAAAAGATCCACACACGTGGCTGTCAGTAAAGGACCGCGCGCGCGCACACACACACACACACACACACACACACACACACACACACACACACACACACACACACACACACACAGCGAAATGCAGACGTTTTTTTTTTTTCCATTTGGCATGCGTTATTAAATTCCATAACACTCTCACCAGTCTTTACTCCTTATTTGCGTCTAATACCCCAGTTTGTCACGGGGGCATGAATGAAATGTTCATGAGTTAAAGTCACCCAAAATTACAGGAAACTCTTACATGAAAGCACTTCACGTAAACACCTTAATTATATTATTGTCTATTAAGGCAAATAACTAGATTACAGATGTCCATGTAAACGTTAGTAGTCTTCGGAGTAAGTGAAAGATCCAGAAGGGCATCCTGCTGATTGGATTCAGAAGGCTCACCGTTCAGGTATACATCCACGCTAAAATATCAAAGTGAAAGTCATTATAGCTTGCGTAGAATAGACCCAGTTCCCAACCCAAATTTGAGAATAGATTAACTGAGATATTTTTTTTAATCGCGTGTTAAGTCTCCCGTTAACGCCGATAACAGCCCACCACTAATTGTAACACTTAAGCTGGGGTGTAACCCATGCCACCACTGGAATCTAGAGCAGTGTTTCTCAACCACATTCATGGAGGACCACCAGCTCTGCATATTTTCTATGTCTTCTTAACTAAACCCATCTGATTCAGATCATCAGCTCATTAGCAGAGACTGAAAGTCCTGTAATGGGTGTGACGACATTCAAAACATGCAATGATGGTGGTCCTCCAGAAACGTGGTTGAAAAACACTGCTCTAGAGCAGTAATAATGTTAATGTATAATGTTCATAGTAAAGAATATACTGTTTATGTGAGTGTGTTGCATGCGCATGTTTCATCTATTGGCACCTCTATGAATTCATATGAGAAATGCATTTTTAAAGTATATTTGCATAGATAATTCTCTGTTTTAGTAGACATGGGTGACTAAAAACAGGACAATATTCAGCTATGGCCAGCTGTTTACACACAAAAATGCCCTTTTCCACCATCAGGGCAATGTTATGAATCAGCCTGATCTTGTCCAAACAAACCGTTAGGAGGATTTGTAAGTGGCTAAAAAGATCTCCAAGAATCATTGAGAATTGCCGAAGTTAGTTGGATTTTAGGGTCTGAAAATCTTCAATTTTACAATCTGACATCATCTACATTGTTTGAAATGGTTTCCCAAGATTTCTCAACTCTCATCCAAAAACATTTTAAAACATAAATGATTAACATTTTGCATTGATATTGCAAAAGATCAATAAAACAAAGACTTTTTTTTCCACAGACTTCTTTGTTCAAGTTTGTCAAGTGTTCCAATTTGATGGCACTCTTTTTTTTTTTTTTTCGGCAGTATGACATATTCAGTCTGCATCAGATCATCTCGTCATCGGTTAATGTCTGAAATTAAAGCTACCTTACAATTTAAGTCCAATGAATCTTAGCATTGTAACCCTGGAACATCTTCTAACATGGTTGTTCAAGAACTGAAATGCTACAATGGTCCCCATCAGTCTATTTTACTTCAATCCAAACATCAACATCTTTCCTTGGCCTTGCAGAATATACTGGATTGTGATTTATGTGATACATTGATTTTAGTAGCCAAAAGCGACATCATACCAGCAGGCCTTTGACAAGAGCGCGGACATTTTGGGCCATGTTAGCAGAGCGAGTGCCACTTGATGCCAGCTTCATAAGAGTGACCAGGAAGTTCTTACACTTCTTCACATTCTCCAAGGTCTCCTGGTGGTAAAAATTGAGACATTACTAGTTTCATGATGCACATACAGTTGAAGTCAGAATTATTATCCCCCTTGAATTATTAGTGCCTCTGAATTACTAGCCCCGTTTATTTTTTTCACCAATTTCTCTGAGAAGATTTTTGTCAACACATTTCTAAACATAATAATTTTAATAACTCATTTCTAAGAACGGATTTATTTTTATCTTTGCCATGATGACAGTAAATAATATTTGACTAGATATTTTTCAAGACACTTCTATACAGCTTAAAGTGACATTTAAAGGCGTAACTAGGTTAATTAGGTTAACTAGGCAAGTTAGGGTAATTAGGCAAGTTATTGTATAATGGTGGTTTGTTCTGTAGACTATCGAAAAATAATAAAGCTTAAAGGGGCTAATAATTTTGACCTGAATTTTTTTTTTTTTTTACTTTTATTTACTTTTCTTACAGCCGAAATAACACACATAAGACTTTCTTAATAAACTTTCTTAATATTCTTAATATATTTCTTAATATATAATAAAAGGGGGGCTAATAATTCGGACTTAAACTGTATTTAAAATAAAAAAACAGGTCTTAATTAAAGCCAATTAATTGTTTGTGCTCATTTTCTGCACTTTTACATTTAGCTGACCTAATATTAGTTACTTTTATAAACTTAAAAGTTGTTTTTCTTCTTTAAACTACTAATAAAACAGTATAAAAACACTTAAATGTTATCTTAGATAAATGGTTATGCATATTAATACTGTATATTATCACTTTACACTACCTAAATGGCCTCAAGCCTTTAAACTGATGACATTTTTTAATCACATTTGAATCACATTTTTAAACAATTTAGTCAACTATTAGACAATTTAGACACACGTAATCCCTGCAATTAATTGGACATTATACAGTTTTTGGCTTTTAAAATGTCAACATTTTATTCCCATAAGTTAATGTAAAATATTCGATATGCACATTTAATGTAGGCCTAATTTATAATTGATTTAAGGCAAAACTCTGGTGAAAAAAAATTATACAGTTGTACCTTGATTTAATTCCAAATATACCTATATTCAGTTCATGGTTTATATGGTTTGCTCGTTTTCAAGTAGTAAAATTTGCAATAATTTTTACATTGTTTGAAATATTTGAGATGAACACTTGGTATACTTTTTTAGCAACACACCCAGTGCTTTAATATATTAAGACTTATCTGAAGATGAGTTTGACTTGAACTCAGAGATGAAGGAAATAACTATTTATAACTGCATACAGTTGTAATTTATTGTTTAAGGTTAATGTTGGTGAATTCCCTGATGTGGTAGATTAATACAGAGAGAATTCTGTTGATTGAACTGATTTTGTATTACGCCATGCGGCATTATAATCCTGAGTAAACACTTGAGTAAGATCATCCATCTTGCTATCGCTAAGACATTACAACACTCAATAATACAATTAAAAAAACAACAACACTCCTTAATTTAAAGTTCTGAAGTGATGTTTCTGAATAAGTTTTTTTCTTATCTGTTAACTTGAGATTTGATTCCATGGTGGACGGAATTCCACTAACAATAGGGCTTTAAGACAATCTGTAGTTGTTTTTATTATAACTAGAAAAGTAAAGTTTATGGACAAACTTTATGGTGTCTTGAGAAAGCCTTGTCTGAAAGTTTGAAGTAGTTAAACAGTTTAAATAACTGAAGTAGTTTTGAAGAGGTTTGAAAAAGTTATAACATCATATAGGTTAGCATGCTTCTAGTATGGATTGGCATGTAATAATTTTGTCTTTAGGTAGTTAATATCTGTGTATCCTTACACACATGAACTTACAGCTGTAACAGTGACTGGTGTTGAGGATGTGTTTGTGCTGGATCTGGGTGGTACATTAGGAGACACCACTCGCGGGGCATTACTCTGGATGGAGGGTCCACCTTTGCCCACAGACTGCAGACAAATGAAGCGCACACACATGATTATGTAGATAAATGTGACACGGAATGACCTACGTTTCTATTTAAATCACTGAGGGAAAGCTAACAATGCATTTCAGTCAACACTTGCCCTGAAGGCACAGTATGAATCATTTTTGTTTTGTTTTGTTGTTTAGATCAATAATTGATGCAGCCAAAGTGAGTAATACCTTTCCAGCAGAGGTATTAATTACTGTAGTTGCGGTGACAGAATTAGTCCTCTGGTTAAATGTCCCTGGTGTGCTGCTGTTTGGAGTCATTTGACTGGCTTTGATAACTGGCCCCATGGTAGAGCTGGGCTTTCTGATGGCTGTGCCTACAACAGCGGCCGGCTTACTGATGGCGGTTCCTGCTGAACATGATGGCGTGAAAACAGCAGTTCCTGTAGCTGCGGCTGGTTTCTGAATGGCAGTCCCCACAGTAGGGTTAAGTTTAATATTAGCAGTAGCTGATGCACTTGTAGGAGGGAGAGAAACTCTGATGAGCGGTGTGGTGTTTATAGTTGCCTGTGAAAAAAATGATGTAGAATAAAATGGGTTATTTCATTTTTTTTTTTAGAGAAGTTAAGTAAAAAAAAAAGAAGTCAAACATTTCGACCATGAGCCTTTGCCAGTGATTGAAACCTTAGTTTTTTCTTTTTTTCTGTGATTCGTTTAATAAATTATTGAGTGTAGACCTTCTTTGGTACTAATTTGATCATAGCACCAAACTTACCTGGAAAAACACAAAAATACTCTTAACAATAAGAGAGTGTTCAATAGACAGTTCATCCTTGAAAATCTACTCACTATTTACTCTCCATCAAGTGATTCTAAACCTTAAGCTTCTTTCTTCTGTTGAACACAAAAGAAGATCAGGACCACTCCATATCCTAAAGCAGATGGTCTTGGAGGAGTGGAGAGCGTGAGACTGATTCCTGAAAGATCACAATAACAGAAGAGTTTTCGCATTGATCCTGTGGGCCAGCCTGAACACCTGCTGGTGACCTACTTACACCTGCAGCTTCTCCATAATGGAAATCCAGTGTTCTCTAACCTGCGGCACCTAGACTGCAGCTCCGCACAAGATGTTTGGCCAGAGGAAAAAAGGTCATGCCCAGCGGATCCTGGTTTCTCTTAATTTTTTTTTATCTTCACTTTCGTCAATTGGAGAAGTTTGTTCCTTGCCACTGTAGCCACTGGCTTGCTTGGTTTGGGACTTGTGGAGCTGTGCATCAATGGATTTGATCTTCAGTGTTTGGACTTTAAGAAGTGAAATTTAAACCACACTGAACTAAACTAAACTAAAACGCTCTGAAAACTGGACACAGTTTCAATATACTAGAACTTCTATGTTATGCTGCTTTGACACAATCTACATTGTAAAATTGCTATATAGAAATGAACATGAAGTGAATTGAAGATATTTTAAAGATAGATGAAATCCTGTATCTTGACATCCATTGTAGGAAAAACAAATGCTATGGAAGCCAATGTTTACATGGTTTCAGCATTCTTCAAAATTTTTCTTCTTTTGTGTTTACCAAAAGAAAGAAACTCATAAAGGTCTGAAACAAGTAAAGGGTAAAAAAAATAAAAACAGAACTTTCATTTTAGGTGAACTATTCCATTCATGATTTTTAACTCATCAGTACCAAATACAAATTCCAAAATGTAATAAAATAATGATGATAACAGAAAATATTTATATGCATAAACTAATTTAAGACATTAATTAAAAAAAAACATAAGTGTCTCACTAACATCACTGACACTAACATCATAATAAAAGGGACCCTCATTATTTGCTCTATGCTTTATATTTATTGAGGTAAACTTGGTTTTATATTTGCACGTTCGTTCAGTGACAATTTGTGACATGCTCCCTATATTGTTTACCATGGTACTTGAAAAATGTGACTGAAATCACATGTAAAATATGACTTCAAAACAACATTGGCGCTATTTAATTGACGGAACAATGTGCTTTGATCGCAGGCTGCTAATATGATTTCGCAAACAATACTTTTCTGAATTGTTTTTTAAGGAGAAACTCAGAATATAAAAACAACTTTACCTTAATTCTATATTTTGATTTATGCACTCATTTATACACTTAACATATTTTTCTAGCTTTACCAGAATAATTTTATTGATATTCTTCTTTTTATTATTATATGCAAATGAAACTTATTTTATATATATATAATATATATATATATATATATATATATATATATATATATATATATATATATATATATATATATATATTTATTTTGTATCTAATACTTACATTACATTAGATTAGTATACACAATTAAATTAAAGTACATAATTAAAATACCTGAATGAATGCTTGAGTAAAATATTATATTACATTTTTATTAAAATATGTAATGTATATTTAATAAATCTAAATGAATTCAAATCTCTGTATAATGCATGTTATTATGCATGAAGCACTAACAATAATCAGATAAAAATTATGATATAAAACTAAAACAATAAAGAACTTCATTTATAATATCACAGGACCGTTGTTTCCTTGCCCAGCAGTTTCAAGACATTGACCAAATCAACAAACCTGTGAGGACGAGGGTCTAACTATAGCCGAGGCATTGGCACTGGCTGCTTTTGGCAGCATTCCCTGAGCCTGGGCCAGAGCCTGCTGAGACACCAACATCAACTGCCCACTGTCACTGCGGATTAACACCATTCCTTTAACAGTAAGACATCCACAAGACTGAGTAAACTTGATGGTGAGACAGCATTACAGCCTACAATACACTAAAACAAAGACATTAATATCACATAAAAGCTCACCTTGTGGTACCTGGAAGTTGGCAGGCAGCTGCAGTGGCACCGTCTGAGGGGCGCGCGTCATTGGCACACTTTGTGATGGAGTGGAAATCCTTGGCAAAGTCATGACCGGCCCTTTGGCAGTGGTCAGTGTGGTGACTCTGGGCTGGCTTATGGCCACTGAAACTCTTCCAGGCTGAGGAACCAGAGCCAAACTAGTGGCCCCTGGTCCCTGAACGCTGGATGTCACAACTCTGGCCCCTACGACCACGGGTGTTGAAGATTTCATCTGTGCGGGGCCTACCATGACCTTTGGAGCAGCTTCAGATGAGGCTGATGTGCTGGAGGTCAATAGAGAGACTGTTACAGGACCCTGAGGTGCAGCGTTTGATGAACCAGTCTCTGTTTTTGGGTTTGGCAGCTCTGCTTTCTCAATAAGGGAAACTGAATTCGAGTTGCTGTTTTCATTGGTGATAACATTAGCGTTTAAGTCCGTTGTCTCTCTTTTCTTGCCTGAACTTTCCGAAAGGTTTTCGGTATTGTTTGTTTGCGCGTCGTTCTTTTTCTCTGTTGGCGTACGAAGATTATCTTTCTCTAACTTATCTGAGACCGACGTTTCGGACATTATTTGGTTTCTTTTATATTATAGAATAATTCGATACTAAATTAAACGGTTTTCCATCTGCTTGAATAATCGCCTTTTCAAAAAAGTAGCAGACGCGACTGATAACACCATGGGTCATTTGTGGCGTAGCTTTTCAGACAGGATTCGATTCTTTTGAATTCATCCGGAAGTGTTCACCGATTCTATTTGAGTTTGAGTGAATCATTGAATCCCTTAAATGAATTATTGATAATTATTCGTTTATGAGGGAACTTTTGTGATCGTTTCCCACATGCTGCCACACGGACCCTGTGTTTTGTTAAAATGTATTAAGCGTTTATAAACGATTCAGTTCCTGACCGCTATAGATTCAATTAAACATGAATTGATACATGGGCGTTCGAAAATACAATTTGATTTTACTTTATGTATTCGAAACATTCCTCAGAGGTAAGGTCTTGTTTTTTTAGACTTCAGATAAGTTCTTAGTTCTTCAGATAAATATTAATGAATTTTCCTTCGGCTTAGTAGTCCCTTTATTCATCAGGGGTCGCCACAGTGGAATGAACCGCCATCTTAGCTTATGTTTTACACAGCAGATGCCCTTCCAGCTGCAACCCATCCATACACACTCATTCTCACACAGACACTATGGCCAATTTAGTTTATTCAATCCACCTATAGCACATGTCTTTGGACTGTGGGGGAAAGGAGCACCCGGAGGAAACCCACACGAACACGGGGAGAACATACAAGTTCCATGCAGAAATGCCAACTGACCCAGCTGGGACTTGAAGCAGCAACCTTCTAGGGGACAGTGCTAACCACTTAGCCACCGCGTCCCCCAGATAAATATTCACTTACTTAATCTTTCTTCTTGTTCTACATACACCAAAAGTAGCGACAAACAACATATTTTTAAGTCATTGAATCACTCAAATGATTGTCTTTGTGAACAACATGGAACAACTTGTGCTCAATCATAATTTCCAAGAAATTACAATAAAGCTAGTTTCCTCTTATTTTTAATACCACTGTAATTATGTTTTAATTATGTAAATTCATAGTAGTTTGGACAGGTTTTCTTCTAAACGGAGCAAACGCTATTCACATAAATAACATTTCGTTCAGTTTAAAAATGAATTTTACTTAGATTCTAATGCATGAGTGTTTCACTTCTTCAGTCATATTCAGGGTGTATTCTTCCAGAAGATGCAACCAATGAAATGCTCACTTGCAGGCTATACATGGATGAGGAAATTTTTTCCAAATGTTACTGAACAACTCTTGATGGTTTTTAAAAACGTTTATTAACAATGTCACATTACATTCCTCTCAAACTTTAATCTCGTGAATTATAAACCAGTTTTAAGTGTAGCCAGACACTGTAGAATTATGGTCCAAAAAAAAAAAACTTAAAACAAAAAACATTTTACAGTTTCAAAATAAAAATACTGCAGGTTACAGCACAATATAAATTCATTTAACTGGCTTGAAAGTTTTTTTTAAATTGTCTGATTAAATTATTAGGATGAAGAACAGTTGGGGAAAGAAATACACTTTTTAATAAAATCTTTCAGAGCTGATTCATGGCTGTATTTGACAAAATAAGGGTTTCTCTAGTCATTTGATCCCTATGAAGCCCACAGTTGCGGTTTAACCTTTATGTGCGCGTGTGGGTTTCTAATTAGAGCTGCTGTTCCTCTCTGGAGTGATATGCTATTTATGAGAAAACACTCGACGATTATTATCATAAATGATTCATCAATCAGCTTATTAAGTAAGTATGGCAGATGATATTTTTTACAGGATGTCATATATAGAGTCTGACATTAGTTTAGCTTCTTCCAATTCTAGCTGTCATGGTGAAGACAAATCCAGCAATAGTGCAAAGTCTGGCAGTCTTGAAGTTTTAAAACAAACCTTCACATAGAATCAAATGGAGACCAAGTTTGGAAAAAGTATCCATTTCCATTTTAAACAATGTTTTCCTTATTTGAAACAGATTACTTGGGGACAAAATCAATGGGGGAAAAATTCTCAGAGAATTACAACATAAAACATCCCTTATATTCAGTTAAAAATACCATATCCAGTTTATTGTTTGTCAGAGTGGGTGGCTAATCCAGTGGTTCCTGTTTGATTCGGATGACGGAGGTCATGACCCCGCGGTGACTCCGTTTGACCTCTCTCCTCAGGACGTACTCACTGAACTGAGTTGAGTCCACACCACCTCCACAAGAAGCAGCGATCTCAAAACCTCTCTGCTGCAGTCGTTCCAGAACCTGCCAACATAAAAATAAATCACATACACACACTTATTATTATCCCTTCATTTCAATCGTACCAAAAAAGTGTGTGCATTACTATTTAGATATAAATTACTATTTTATTTTAAATCTGAATGATCATGACAGGCTGCCTTATGTGTCAAGTGGACAGTAGTGAAACTGCTTGTGGAAGTGGCAACAACACAGCTGATTGTGTAATGGGTCTTGGGAAATGTACAACAACCATACATGTAAGGGAAAAAAAGAAGAGGAATCCCCTCTCTTTTAAATGTACAGTGAGAATATTTTATTGTGATATAGTATTTTACTATAGTGATATAGTATATTACTCTTCACCTGTATAGTACAGCCTCTTCACCTGTATTACTCTGCCCACACAAGTGGCAAGCACTACAGTTTGACAAATATTGCACCTGTTGGACAACATAATGTACTTTTGAGGCTTTTTAGTCAAGAATGTAGTTGTTTAGATTGCAACTATGCAGTTTATTTATAGGGATAGTACCTATTTTAAATATTCCTAATTTCGGAGATTCAGCATGTTGGTGGTCAGCCTGCTATACAAAGCAAAGGCGGTTGACGTTCTGCCACAAGATGGTGACAGAGACCCCATAATAAATTGGTCTCGAGCCAAAGCACGCCTCCCACCAGTGCCGATATACAGCCATATCGCACTGCTACTCGTGATAATGCTCATATTTATATATATATATATATATATATATATATATATATATATATATATCAGTACTGTAAAAAAATACTGGCAATTTCTTTTTTTCCAGTTATTTTTATCTTCTTATGTACTGTGTCAGTACGAAATTTCTAATTGCTATCAATTGCTCTGTTAAACATAATTTGGGAAATATTTAAAAAAGAAAAAAATTTCAAAGGCACTTTAATAATTCTGATTTCAACTGTATATAATTTTTTTTTTGAACGAATCCATAATACTGAATTTTTACACAAATGTCCAAATACTTATAGAGTACTGTAACTTTGCATGTAGGTTTCTTGAAATATCTTGGAGACATTGCCACAGTTTTAGATTTAGTCTGTCTGACACACTATACCAAATAGAAAGAACAGACTTGAAACCATTGTTTTGTTGGTGAAAGTACTAGGGGCCTAAGCGCTGCAAGCATAAATATATATGCAGTGCTTTGCAATATATATTTATATAGTTGTTCTATTTTAAAGGTGCAATAGGTGATTGGCAGTATTGGGCAAGCTACTTGAAAAATTTAGTGAGCTAAGCTATTAGCTACTCTACTTAAAACATAGCTAAAAACTACCTTCTGGGAATTGTGGCAAGCTAAGCTAAAAGCTACTTGGCAAAAATCCAAATCAATCATATTTTAGTCATCAATAAAACTGTCAATGAAATAATACATTATGAGGCATAATTGTTTAGTTAAACGCAAGTGCGCGTTCATGCATTCAGGAGGTGTGGCTTTATATGGCGATTTGTTGAGAGGGACTCAAGCTTACATGAGCATTTTCCAAGATTTCCTATTGCACCTTAAACTTGTGTGTGATGCACCATGATTTTTTTGTTTAATTATTGTTGAATATTCAAGATGTGAGGAAAGAAAATCTTATGAGATTCTCCATATGTGCGTAATGCAATCAAATTCCATTTTAGTTTGAGAATGGCCTAAATCAATATTGATTCAATTGAGAGGCAAATAAGGATTTGATTAGTATATATGATCATTGAATCTGAGGAAAATAAAAATAATACAAAATTGATAATAAAAATAAACAATAGTAAGAAGTTTGATCATAATTCTGCTTTGGTGTTCCTCAAAGAAAATTTGAGTATCAATGGACATGAATAAACCATCACTAGAGTTCATTTTTGGGTGACCTGTCCCTTTAATTGAACACCCCTGGCACAGAATCAGTTAGAAGAAACAGCACAACCAAAGTGTTATAAACCATCTGTCCAGCAGCTCACTCGACTGAATTAAACGAGACACATAAACCACTTGCGTATTCCCTCGTTCTGTTTGTCTGTCTATTTGTCTGAGTCTGGATGCAGATATCTGCTTCTCAGTGCTGTGAGATCACATTGCATTAGTTCGCCTCCAGGACATGCCTTTCTCTTCTCTCCAGCACCACCAAATTTCCCCTTCAATCTCCTACTGTTCACAGCCTCTCCATTTTTGCCTTTCTCCCAAAACCTCTACTTTACAGGTCAAAGTATCTGTCCGTCTGCTCAGTGTGACTTTCCGTCATGCTTTTGTCCTTCAACCCTCTTTTTCTCTCGTTTTTCTTCCATGTCTTCTGCCGCTACTTTTCTCAATCTCCTGCTTCCATTAGTGTGACGGCAAGTGCCAGGGGCCAAAAGATTTAATAAGCAAACAGGATTAGACAGCCTCTAGACACACACACACACGCACACGCACGCGCACACACACACACACACACACGCAGTATAGGAAAATCTGAGCTCATATTGTACATTCGTTCCTTACATGAATCATAGGCCAGTGTTTGTAATGTTAAATGAGCTGACGGCCTGTGATGATGCCATTTAAGAAGACTTGCAGATTTCTTTCAAAGGGTTACATATGGTAAAATAGATGTGGTATTAGATCCTGTATTAGATACTGTATCATAATCACATATATACGCCTGTCCAACTTCTCGTTAACGCAAATTTTTAATCAGCCAATCACATGGCAGCAACTTAATGCATTTAGACATGTAGACATGGTCAAGACAATCTGCTGCTGTTTAAACTGAGCATCAGAATGGGGAAGAAAGGTGATTTAAGTGACTTTGAACATAGCATAGTTGTTGGTGCCAGATAGGCTAGTTTGAGTATTTCAGAAACTGCTGATCTACTGGGATTTTCACGCACAACCATCTCTAGAGTTTACAGAGAATGGTCCAAAAAAGAGAAAATTTCCAGTGAGTGGCAGTTCTGTGGGCACAAATGCCTTGTTGATGCCAGAGATCAGAGGAGAATGGCCAGACTGGTTCGAGCTGATAGAAAGGCAACAGTAACTCAAATAACTACTCGTTACAACCGAGGTCTGCAGAAGAGTATCTCTGAATCCACAACACGATGAACCTTGAGGCGGATGGACTGCAGCAGCAGAAGACCACACAGGGGGCCACTACTGTCAGCTAAGAACAGGAAACTGAGGCAACAATTCGCACAGGCTCACCAAAATTGGAAGATTATACACAATAGAAGATTGGAAATACGTTGCCTGCTCTGATTAGTCCCAATTTCTGCTGCGACATTCAGATGGTAGGGTCAGAATTTGGCATCAACAACGTGAAAGCATGGATCCATCCTGCCTTGTTTCAACAGTTCAGGCTGGTGGTGATGGTGTGTTGTGTGAGAGAAATATTCTTGGCACACTTTAGGCCCATTAGTACCAACTGAGCATCGTGTCAACGCCACAGCCTACCTGACTATTGTCCCTGACCATGTCCATCCCTTTATAATCACAGTGTACCTATCTTCTGATGGCTACTTCCAGTAGGATGACATGCCATGTCATAAAGCACGAATCATCTCAAACTGGTTTCTTAAACATGACAATGAGTTCACTGTACTCAAATGGCCTTCACAGTGACCAGATCTCATTCCAATAGAGCACTTTGGGATGTGGTGGAACGGGAGATTCGCATCATGGATGTGCAGCCGACAAATCTGCAGCAACTGCATGATGCTATAATGTCAATATGGACCAAAATCTTTGAGGAATATTTCCAGTACTTTGTTGAATCTCTGCCATGAAGGATTAAGGCAGTTCTGAAGGCAAAAGTCCAACCTGGTACTAGTAAGGTGTACCTAATAAAGAGGCCAGTGAGTGTATACATTGTATATACATTGTTTCTCAGAAATCATGGCTCACTTATTTAATTTTTTTAAGCATTTGATTCTTCTGATAATGATTTGTTTCTTTATCATAATATCAGAACCCTTTGACTGTTAAATTTGCTTATAAGTCCTTAAGCAGTAAAAAAATGTGATCAATGAAAGATTGAACCATGAAATAAATGGACTAAGTGAAAAAAATGACCAGAATCAATAAACAGATAAATGAAGAATAATCAAAAATTTTGCTAAATTAATAATAAATTAGTTTGAATGAAGGAATAGATAAAAAATAATATAAATAATAAGGTAAGTTAATGATCAATTAAACAAATGATGTAATTGATTGATTGTTTTCATAGATAGATGAATAAATGAAAAATGTCAAAATAACAAATGAACAGAATAAACATGTACATAAAAAAAGATGAATGAATATTGGCACAAGCAGGTGTGTGAGGCGTCCTGCACCTGTACAGAGTTGAGATGGCAGTATCCGTTCAGAGGGAAGCGAATGACGTGAGTGGAGTCATGGTTCCAGCCGGCGTTGACCGAGTTGCACATGACGTCTCCAATTTCGGGGAAGATGTCCTCGATTAGGGCTTTATCTCCGCTCAGTGTTATTCTCTCTCCCAGCTCAGGGGCCACGCGGACCACCACACACTCACACATGCGAGACGTGAACCTGGAGTCCTGCTCCGAACGCCAGCGCTCCAACTCCACCTGCAGTGGCTGAAGCTGGAAATACCGGGCCTCCTCATACAGCAAAGAGTAATCCTGAACACATAAATCACATTTACACAACAAGCTACAATATCCTATTTCAAACAGTCCAAGCAGCAATTTTTAAGCATATTTCATGAGTTATACATCACAGTATAAAAAAAACTTTGGAGATATTTGGTCTAATACCCAGTTTTTTAATTGTACAGAATTGTCTGACAAATCCTATTAACCTGGCAGGCAAACTATTTTTCACTGATTTTGTAAGATGGAGAGCCATTCTAAAGTGACTGAAACCCTCTGACAGTAGGTTGTTTAGATTAAGGACAAAGAGATGAAGAGACTTTTAGCCATAGAGCAGAGCAGATAAAGGTTGCATTCCAGCCCAAATTTCTATGCCCATTGATTACGTTACATAAGTGTCCTGCTGGTGGAACATCTGAATGCATTTAAATGGAATGCCCTAAGCGAAGAGTCACCAAGCTTGGAGGGCCATTGCCCTGCAGAGTTTCGCTCTAACCCTAATCAAACACACTTGCACAAGCTAATCAATGTCTTACTAGGTATAATTGAAAATTTCAGGCAGGTGTGTTGAGACAGTTTGGAACTAAACTCTGCAGGGTGACCCCTGCGCTAAACACTTGAGCACTTGGAAACTACACTGTTGAGACTTCACTATTGCATTACATTCTGTCACATGTCGAGGGTATGTCCATGTAGGCTTCCTTCGTTTACTTGACGAAATGGATCATACTTTAAAATGGCGGCAGAAACTCCCCTGAGGGGAAGTGGATATAGAAGTTTGTGAGTGAGTGTCTAAAGGTGGAGTGATGTCCTGTAAGAGACTGGTGATCAGTGAAAGACAAGTGATGTCAGTGAGAGACTAGTGATGTGAGCAAGACTAGTCATGTCCTGTGAGAAACTAGAGACGTCCGTGAGAGACTAGTAATATCCTGTGAGAGACTAGTGATGTCCTGTGAAACCCTAGTGATGTCCTGTGAGAAACTAGTGATGTCAGTGAGAGACTAGTGATGTCATGTGAAAGACTAGTAATGTTCTGTGAGAGACTAGTGATGTCAGTGAAAGACTAGTGATGTCCTATGAGAGACTAGTGATGTCCTGTGAGAGACAAGTGATGTCTATGAGAGATTAGTGATGTCCTGTGAGAGACTAGTGATGTCCCATGAGAGACTAGCAATGTCTTTGAGAGACTAGTGATGTCAGTGAGAGACTAGCGATGTCAGTGAGAGACTAGTGATGTCTTTGAGACTAGTGATGTCCTGTGAGAGACTAGCGATGTCAGTGAGAGACTAGTGATGTCTTTGAGACTAGTGATGTCTGTGAAACTAGTGATGTCTGTGAGAGACTAGTGATGTCTGTGAGAGACTAGCGATGTCAGTGAGAGACTAGCGATGTCAGTGAGAGACTAGTGATGTCTTTGAGACTAGTGATGTCTGTGAAACTAGTGATTTCAGTGAGAGACTAGTGATGT
This sequence comes from Danio aesculapii, assembly GCF_903798145.1. Taxonomy (NCBI): domain Eukaryota; kingdom Metazoa; phylum Chordata; class Actinopteri; order Cypriniformes; family Danionidae; genus Danio; species Danio aesculapii. Next base: position 12,119,920 of record NC_079454.1, read on the forward strand.
CCTGTGAGAGACAAGTGATGTCTTTGAGAGACTAGTGATGTCCTGTGAGAGATTAGTGATGTCCTGTGAGAGACTAGTGATGTCCTGTGAGAGACTAGTAATGTCCTGTGAGAGACTAGTAATGTCCTGTGAAAGACTAGTGATGTCCTGTGAGAGACTAGTGATGTCTGTGAGAGACTAGTTATGTCCTGTGAGAAACTAGTGATGTCCTGTGAGTGATTAGTCATGTCCTGTGAGAGACTAGCTATGTCCTGTGAGAGACTAGATGTCAGTGAAAGACTAGTGATGTCTTTGAGAGACTAGTGATATCGTGTGAGAAACTAGTGATGTCCTGTGAGAGACTAGTGATGTCAGTGAGAGACTAGTAATATCCTGTGAGAGACTAATGATGTCAGTGAGAGACTAGTAATGTCCTGTGAGAGACTACTGATGTCCTTTGAGAGACTACTAATGTCTGTGAGAAACTAGTGATGTCCTATGAGAGACAAGGGATGTCTGTGAAACTAGTGATGTCCTGTGAGAGATTAGTGATGTCCTGTGAGAGACTAGTGATGTATTTGAGAAACTAGTGATGTCTTTGAGAGACTAGTGGTGTCTATGAGAGATTAGTGATGTTCTGTGAGAGAGTAGTGATGTCCCGTTAGAGACTAGTGATGTCATGTAAGAGACTAGTGATGTCCTTTGAGAGACTAATGATGTCCTGTGAGTGACTAGATGGCAGCAAGAGACTGGTAATGTCAGTGAGAGACAAGTAATGTCCTGTGAGAGACTAGTGATGTATGTGATAGACTAGTGATGTCATGTGAGAGACTAGTGATGTCAGTGAGAGACTAGTAATGTCCTGTGAGAGACTAGTGATGTCTATGAGAGACTAGTGATGTCTGTGATAGACTAGTGATGTCCTGTGAGAGACTAGTGATGTCAGTGAGAGACTAGTAATGTCTTGTGAGAGACTAGTGATGTCTGTGAAACTAGTGATGTCCTGTGAGAGACTAGTGATGTCCTGTGACAGACTAGGGATGTCTATGAGAAATTAGTGATGTCCTGTGAGAGACTAGCTAAGTCCTGTGAGAGACTGGTGATGTCAGTGAAAGACTAGTGATGTCCTGTGAGAGACTAGTGATGCCCTGTGAGAGACTTGTGATGTTCTGTGAGAGACTAGCTATGTCCTGTGAGAGACAGGTGATGTCAGTGAAAGACTAGTGATGTCCTGTGAGAGACTAGTGATGTCAGTGAGAGACAAGTGATGTCTTTGAGAGACTAGTGATGTCCTGTGAGAGACAAGTGATGTCTTTGAGAGACTAGTGATGTCCTGTGAGAGATTAGTGATGTCCTGTGAGAAACTAGTGATGTCCTGTGAGAGACTAGTGATGTCCTGTGAGAGACAAGTGATGTCTTTGAGAGACTAGTGATGTCCTGTGAGAGACTAGCTATGTCCTGTGAGAGACTAGCAATGTCCTGTGAGAGACTAGATGTCAGTAAAAGACTAGTGATGTCTTTGAGAGATTAGTGATGTCAGTGAGAGACTAGTGATATCCTGTGAGAAACTAGTGGTGTCCTGTGAGAGACTAATGATGTCAGTGAGAGACTAGTAATGTCCTGTGAGAGACTACTGATGTCCTGTGAGAGACTAGTAATGTCTGTGAGAGACTAGTGATGTCCTATGAGAGACAAGTGATGTCTGTGAGAGACTAGTGATGTCCTGTGAGAGATTAGTGATGTCCTGTGAGAGACTAGTGATGTCTATGAGAGATTAGTGATGTCCTGTGAGAGAGTAGTGATGTCCTGTTGGAGACTAGTGATGTCAGTGAGAGACTAGTAATGTCCTGTAAGAGACTAGTGATGTCCTTTGAGAGACTAGCGATGTCAGTGATAGACTAGTGATGTCATGTGAGAGACTAGTGATGTCCTGTGAGAGACTAGATGGCAGCAAGAGACTGGTGATGTCAGTGAGAGACAAGTAATGTCCTGTGAGAGACTAGTGATGTCCTGTGAGAGACTAGTGATGTCCTGTGAGAGACTAGTGATGTCTGTGAGAGACTAGTGATGTCCTGTGAGAGACTAGTGATGTCTGTGATAGACAAGTGATGTCCTGTGAGAGACTAGTGATGTCAGTGAGAGACTAGTAATGTCTTGTGACAGACTAGTGATGTCTATGAGAAATTAGTGATGTCCTGTGAGAGACTAGCTATGTCCTGTGAGAGACTGGTGATGTCAGTGAAAGACTAGTGATGTCCTGTGAAAGACTAGTGATGTCCTGTGGGAGATTAGTGATGCCCTGTGAGAGACTTGTGATGTTCTGTGAAAGACTAGCTATGTCCTGTAAGAGACAGGTGATGTCAGTGAAAGACTAGTGATGTCCTGTGAGAGACCAGTGATGTCAGTAAAAGACTAGTGATGTCCTGTGAGAGACTAGTGATGCCCTGTGAGAGACTAGTGATGTCAGTGAGAAACTAGTGATGTCTTTGAGAGACTGGTGATGTCCTGTGAGAGACTAGATGTCAGTGAGAGACTAGTGATGTCCCATGAGAGACTAGTGATGTCCTGTGAGAGACTAGTGATGCCCTGTGAGAGACTAGTGATGTCTGTGAGAGGCTACTGATGTCAGTGAGAGACTAGTGATGTCCTGTGAGAGACTAGTGATGTCCCGTGAGAGACTAGTGATGTCCTGTGAGAGATTAGTGATGTCCCTTGAGAGACCAGTGATGTCCCGTGAGAGACTAGTGATGTCCCATGAGAGACTAGAGGCTAAGGCTATTGATGTCAGTGAGAGACTAGTGATGTCCTCTGAGAGACTAGTGATGTCCCTTGAGAGACTAGTGATGTCCCATGAGAGACTAGTGATGTCTGTGAGAGGCTACTGATGTCTGTGAGACTAGTGATGTCAGTGAAACTATTTATGTCTTGTGAGGCACTAGTGATGTCTCCGAGACTAGTGATGTCCTGTGAGAAACTGGTGATGTCAGTGAAAAACTAGTTATGTCTGTGAGAGACTAGTGATGTCCTGTTGTCGCAGATGTGCTAAAGTCATTCAAAGCAAGGGCCTGTACGTCAGAAACTTTTGTTTATTCAAGGGACACTCATTGCTGTTCTCTAACTTAAATAACCAAAACTGGTTATTTAGTAAAATACTTCTTCTTGCATGTTGTAACCACAACTAAAATTGTGTCAAATTCTGAGCAATTAAGCTTACAACATTACATTTTTTTTCCATCAAGTGTTCTTCAGTTGTTGTCAAAAATGTGATCTCCATGTATATTTTTCTACAGTCCCTGGTCACTGAACTTTTGTTTGACAAGAGCTCTATAGCTATTCTTTATTTATTTGTATAATAATTACTAGTGTTTTTCCTGAAAAGAAAAAAATTAAAGAATATGGGTTTGGAACAAAATGGTGGTGCTTACATAATCTACATATTTGGGTTGAAATATTTCTTCATTTTCTAAACATCAATATAAGTATGCACTCAGAGTGATCTAAAGGTAAATCTATAATACCTTAAAGTCATCTGGAATGAGCAGTTTTGAGGTCCTGAGGAAGTTTAATATGTAGCGAAACATGTGTCCATCCCGATCTATAAAATAATGCTGCTTCAGGCTGTCCAACACTATGGGCTCCGTCCCATCAAACAAACGGCCAATCCTCCGAGAGAAACAGACAGAGATTAACATAAACAGATGTAACTAAACAACAACTTGCTTTCATACACAGTTAACACACACATGTATAATAGCACAGCATGTATTGTTGTGTCAATGCTAAATATTCTGCCTCATCCCTATGATCTTCAGCATCAAATGATTCTTTAGGAACCATTTTAATATGGATATTTTATGTGCAAGAAATATGCCTTATTATCAATGCTAAAAACATTGCACATACAATCCTAAATATAAAAGATCCCACGAGAGGGTTTTTGCAGCAATGCCATTTCTGGTTCCCCAAAGAAACTTTCAGTCAACTTTTCAGAAAATATTTATATCTTAGTGCAAAGAACATTTTAATGACCTAAAGAATCCTTTTCTGCTTTAAAGGGTTAGTTGACCTCCCAAAACTTAATTATGTTATTAGTTGCACATTACAATACACAGAGACATCTTCTCAACACATATTTTAACATATTTTAGTAAGATATTTATAGTTCGGCAGCACAGTGGCGCAGTGGGTAGTGCTCACAGCAAAAAAGGTTGCTGGTTTGAGCCCCGGCTGGGTCAGTTGGCGTTTCTGTGTGGAGTTTGCATGTTCTCCCCATGTTCGCATGGGTTTCCTCTGGGTGCTCTGATTTCCCCCACAAGTCCAAAGACATGTGCTATAGGTGAATTGGGTAAGCTAAAGTGTCTGTAGTGTATGTGTGTATGTTCTGGTCCTCCAGGTTGGGGGTTGAGCGTTGGGCTATCTACCCACCTCGTAAAAATTTGATGTTACGAAACACCAACATGGTGCAGCTAAATATCAACTTAGATATAAATTGCCCTGGGACTAAGTAAGTAAATATTTTGAGTTTTTCATCCTCCATATACAGCAACAGTCCAAAGCATCAAATCAAATACCATAAAAGGAACCAAATAATTTGTCAAAACATTCCATGTTACTTCACTGGTCCAAATGTAACCATATGAAGCTCCAAAAACACCTTTTGTGCACCAAAAAAAGGCTTTGTTTGCCAATGCCTTCAACATCAGATCAGGGTGTGCATTTATTAGACTGCTGGCAATACTCTAATTACAATATGGCGTACAAAAAGAAGCAAATGCGCACCTTGACCTGAGGTGGAACAGAATACAAAAGCAAACATTAAAAAAATTAAAAATAAAAATTCTGTCACAAATGTGTTCTTGGAGCTTCGTATGATTACAGTCTTAAGTCATATGAAATGTTTTGACAATGTTTTTGGCTCCTTTTCTAGACTTTAAACATCTCACGACCGTTGCTGTCTATGGAGGGTCAGAGAGAGCTCTCGGATTTCAACTTCAAATTCAACTTAATTTGTGTTCCGAAGATGAACAAAGGTCTAAGGCAGGGGTCTCAAACTGCCGGCCCGCAACTGTCGTCAAAAATATAACAAGATTCAGCCGCCCAAAACATATATTTTTGAATCACTATCATTGTTGTGCAGTTGCATATAGCCACTTGTGATTTGACCCGCCTCCTCCTGGACATTTAAAGTACTGTAATGTGTTTGGGTTATTTCAGTTTCTATCAGCATGCAGTCGATAGTAACGCACATGCAGATTATTTCTGGGACTGATTTAAACGTTGAAATATATGTCCGTTAGTGCTCTATTTTTACTAATGCTAAATTTTTGCTTCAAAATATCAAAATATTCAAGGGTCATTTGATTATAATTAGTTGTATTTTTACCATCTGTATTGTGTTGTACAAACACATTTCCATGGCTTACACGTTATGATGGTGGTGTAAATATGATCGTTTTGCTAATATTTGATTCAAATAGTCTCATCTCATTTAATAGATATTCCTCATATTCATATAATTTTTTAATTAAAAAATATGCATTAGTAAAATTTGACTAAATATTTTTCCCTTCTTTGTTGTAGTTTTAGTAGTTTTACAACAACAACAAAAAAAAAAAAGATATTGAGAAGAACAATTGCCAGTAATGTCACTAGTTCTACTTTATGCTGTTCTTTCTTCTGTTAAAACTTTTGGTAAAGCAACAATTGATTGGGACAGAATAATACTTATCATTATTATGCCTACTATTAAAGTGTAATATTTTCATAGCAATTTAAACTACCCCTTCAATTTCTACAAGAAACAAAAAGAAGAATCTTTGACTGCATATACTCTGGGGAAGAATGTCTGAGTGCATCAATTACATCAGGTTTCACTTTTTTGTTGTGCTTGAAAGTTAAAGCAGCCCTCCAATGAATTGTCAGTCACTGATATAGGCCCCCGGCCAATTTGAGAACCCTGGTCTAAAACAGTTTGGAACAGCACAAGGGTGATTAAATAATAACAGAATGTTTATCATGGGCAAACAAACCCTTTAATGAACCTTTTGTGGAATGAAAGGTTTCGATGGATATTTAAGATTCTTCATGGAACCAATGATGCCAACACAATTGTCTGTATTGATTTTTGAAAATTAAGGGGGAAAACACAATTCAATTAAGCATAAACTAATTTATCTGATAATCTTTTAAGACTTTAGGCAAGGCAAGTTTAGTTATATAGCACATTTCATACACAATGGTAATTAAAAGTGCTTTACATAAATAAGAATAAAAAAAGACAAGTATAAGAGAAAAAACAACAGAGAATAAAAATGATTAAAAACATAAAATGTGTTAAAAACAAGTCTTAAAGGAATGAAAAAGAAAGACATAATAGTGCGATCTGTCGGATGTAGCACAGTGCTCACCTAGTAAAGGTAAAGCTAAACAGATGTGTTTTAAGTCTTGATTTGACTGTGCCCAGTGTTGGAGCTTTAACACAAGGATTAACAAGATCTTAGTTTGCAGATCAAATAACTGAATCTGACGAATACTATTGTGGGTATGCGAGACTTTGCTGCATTTTGACTGGACAGAAAAAAACGTCATCCCAGCATGCTCATGTAAAATCTATGACTGTCCGACAGTGGACTGTGACAGTTGTTTCGGTCAGCAGAGTCTGCCTAAGCTGTAGCCTCTGCATCTGCATCAGCATCAGGAAGGGCGAGACTGCAGGCGGTGGCCATCATCACCATCATCATCATCTTCATCGCTCCTGACCACGCAAATGTCACCATCATCCAGCGCCCCGCGTCCTCCTGGCTCTCTGATGAGCGCCGTGTCATACCGATGCTGTCTGTGATAAAGCAGCCGGCGGGCGAATGGACCACAACTGTCACTTACGCCACTGCTGTTTTCGGAAACGTCTAATCGACAATCACAAAGGCTCTCTAAGGTCTATCAACCTTTTCCCGCACGTGATTAGAGTGTTCAAAATCACGGTTTGCACTTCCAGATTGAGCAACTGCTATTTAAAAACAACAAACAAATGCTTTTAAATGACAAGATGAAACCATATTCAGAGTGAAAACTGAGTAAGAGATGTTTGGTTTCCTGCTTTATTTTTTATCCATCATGAATATAATGTCACGCTTGGTATTTTAACCTAAAAGCATATCTGTGGCCAAAGCATTTTTTTAGGTCACTGTGTTTTGCTCTTCTCTACATTATTTTCTCTTTATACTCAAGGGAGCACAGTAATATTCAATGTGTCAATAATATTCATTCACTCTAAGATTTTGCAAGTCTAATTTCTACTTGTTATTAAGATTATTATTGTTATTTATTTGCTACTTAATACAAACTGCTTAAATTAAATGAGCTGAATTTACACAATTTTTAAGTTCTTTTGGGACAACTTAATTGTTTTATGTTCAATCCAGTGTTTTTTTACAGTGTTAGTTATAAAAAATAAATAAATACAAGAATTGTGTGTATTATAGAACACACTTATGTTGCCATATATGGGGTATTGTGATGAAATTTGGGGGAATACATATAAATCTAATTTACAGTGCTCAGCATATATAAGTACACTCCTCACAAGCCTAGAGCTTATTTAACAAATAACTTATGATAAATTCCAAAAACTAGCACACCCAAATTTATATATTATAGAAAAATATTGAATACAAATTTTAAAAAGAGGAAAAAATCAAGAGAAACAAACAAAATATATTTTTTTAAATAAAGGTTTAGTTGGAATTGTGTAGGTTGTAAATTTTTTTTGCAATAATTTGCTTGAATTTATTTGTATTGTCTTTCAATTTATGAATATGTTCGTGACTAAAATATTATTTAATATTTTAATAAATATATAAATATATATATATATATATATATATATATATATATATATATATATATATATATATATATATATATATATATATATATATATATATATATATATATATATTAGAGGAATATAATGATTAATAAAGGTGATTTTAAAAACACAGAAAATGTAAAAAAAAATATTTATAATTAAAGAAATATTTTGATGAATAGATGTGATTGAAAAAAACTAAATGAATAAGGTAAATGGCTGTTTGCAATGCGATGTATTTTTTGGGTCAATGTTATGATACAGCGCTCAGCATATACGAGTACACCCCCCACAAATGTCTCATTTAAATTATTATTTTCTATAGGAAGCTTTACAATAATATATTTGTGCATATACATTAGTTTAGTCTGTATTGAAGCCAAATCTGGAGCTTATCTAACAAAATAACTTACATTAATGGTTTAAAATTTTGTATGCCAAATTTATATGTTAGGGAAAAATGTTAAATAAAATTTCCAAAAATTGCAAAAATCAAGAGAAACAAAAAATATATACAATTTTGTTGAAATGCTGTAGGTTGTCTTTTTTTTTCCCAATATTTTACATGAATTTAATTGTATTATCTTTCCATTTCTAAAGATGTTCTGTGACTAAAATATTAATTTAATAAATATATCTCTTTAGAAGTTTGTTTTGTTTAAATGCATCAATAATATTACCTATAATCACTGAGAAATGGATAAAAATAATCATTTTCAAAATGGGGTGTACTCAATTCTGCTGAGCACTGTATGTCACAAATTGTCAAAAATGTCAAAAGGATAAAATATGTTTCATGTAAAGCTCATGTACAGTTGAAGTCAGAATTATTCGCCCCACTGAATTATTAGCCCCACTGTTTATTTTTTCCCCCCCAATTTCTGTTTAACTGAGAGATTTTTTCAACACATTTCTAAACATAATGGTTTTAATAACTAATTTCTAATAACTGATTTATTTTATCTTTGCCATGATGACAGTAAATAATATTTTACAAGACACTTCTATACAGCTTAAAGTGACATTTAAAGGCTTCACTCGGTTAGTTAGGTTAACTACACTGTAAAAATGTAGGGTTCCACACAATTTATTCATGTTGTCCCAACACAAATTGATTAAGTTAACTTAAACCTTTTAACAAATTTATGTGGATTGAACATAAAAAAATTAAGTTGTCACAATGAAATCTTAAGAATTGTGTTGTTTAAGCTCATTTTAAATATGTAGTTTGAACAAGTAAAAAAAATATTAAGTTAGGGTTAGGCAGGTTTGGGTAACTAGGCAAGTTATTATAGAACAGTGGTTTGTTCTGTAGACAGTCGGGAAAAAAAGCTTATAGGGCTAATAATTTTGACCTTAAAATGGTTCATACAAAATTTAAAACTGCTTTTATTCTAGCTGAAATAAAACAAATAACACTTTCTCCAGAAGAAAAAATATTATTAGACATACTGTAAAAATTTTCTGAATCTGTTAAACATAATTTGGGAAATATTTAAAAAAGCAAAAAAAAATTCAAAGGGGGGCTAATAATTCTGACTTCAACTGTATATCTCAAGTAAAAAGAAGAGATAAGTAAAAGAAGAAATAAGTTGAAGTAGGGGTAAATAATCCCGCTCCATTTCGACCATGATGAAATGAATTTTGTTTAAAGAATTGCTTTGTGTATAATTTTATGTCTTTTTTCTTGTTCAAAATAATTAAATAAAATAAAAATTTCACACCAAAACGCAGGCATTGAAGCAAATAATGCCATGAGTAATGAGAAAATCAGTCATTTTAGGCCATAAATACATTAAAACAAATCCTGGAGGGACTGAAAAGACTTGTTTTAAGTTTTTTGCTATTTAATATCAGGTGGCAGAACTGTGAAGGTAATAACACCTCATTGTACCCATTAAAAAACCCTACTATTCACTGATTGTTTACAGTTAAACAGAAGTTAACTATAAAGCATCATGGGGCATAGGAAAATGTGGATCCTAGGCCTGTTTGACTCTACATCAGACAATATGTGTGAGACTTGGTCACTGTAAGCTGCGGTGGGAGGCGAAACTGTGAGACATGTGAGCAGTTGTGAGACAGGACGCGAGTCTGGCTCAAAGCGCTTCGGGCTCCTTTTGGCCTGTGCTCTGATGTTTGACTCAGTCAGCAGCGATGAGACAATAATGCTCTTTGGCATTGCAGAAATATACCGGTCAGTGAGCTAATGAGCACAGACAAGCCACACACACACATACACGCAAACACACACATCATGAAGGACTCGTGAATGAACAGACGTGTTCAGAGGACGACATGTGTTTTTAGAAATTTTGGGTTGACTGCCAGACGAATTAGAAGACACTGACAGGGGATAAAATATGATTTTGACGGATAAAAAGAACACCTTTCACTTTGAATATGCTTTACAGTGCAGTGTACATTTCATATTTTCAGACTCTTATGATCTGCTTCCACAGTTACTGTAAATCTAGCAACATTTTATATAGTCATTTTTGTCACAAATACATTTTAAATGGATAGTTCACCCAGATATTTGAACTCTGTTATCATTTACTCCCACTCCACTCTTTGCAAACCTGTTTTTTTCTTCTGTTGAAGATATTTTAAAGAGAAACCACTGACCCCCATCCGTTGGGGGTTCTAGACTAGAGTAACTTAGGTGGGGCACACTTTAACATGCAGTTGACGTCAGAATTATTAAACCCCTTTGAATTTTTTCTTTCTTTTTTTAAATATTTCCCAAATGATGTTTAACAGAGCAAGGAAAATTTCACAGTATGTTGGATAATATTTTTTCTTCTGGAGAAAGTCTTTTTTGTTTTATTTTGGCGCAGTTAAAAAAATTTTTAAAACTATTTTAAGGTCTATTAGTTTTACTATTTTAAACTATCTCAGGAGTTTCCCTAAATGAGACATTGAAAGTAAACATTAACATGATAATCTTAATAAAGGCAAAAACACATTAAGGATGTTTATTTGCTGAAATTAAAATTAAAAACAGTTTTATTTATATTGTGCAACGTATATTTGTAAAGTCTTTATGCATAGAATATATTGTGTAAAGGGAGAAAAACAATAAATGGTTGTATGAATGCTTTAATGTTTAAATAATTTTCAGTTAAAAACGCGTGAAGGTCATGTGACCATCAGAACGAACGCAGCATCTCATTCCTCACAGGACGCTTTCTGTGTTCTCATGGTCTCCAGAGTTTATTCTTCCAAGATCTTTACAAGAACGCAAGTCGTTCTCTGTGTTCTTGTATTTGAGAAACAGCTCTTGATTAGCTGGTTCAGGTGTGTTTGGACACGGAGTTTGGACACCCCGTTCTGTGGCATTCCAAACAAAACGTTGTTTGAAACTTTTATTTTTAAAGGGGTTGTTCAGCCAAAAAATAAAATTGACTCCATATTTATTCATCCTTAAGTGGTTAACAGAAGAGCTTCTTTCTTCTGTTGAACACAAAATAACCTGTAATTGAACCTGTATCCATTGACATCCATTATAGTAAGAACATATGGAAGTCAATGGTTATAGATTTTCAGCTTACTTTAAAATATCTTCTTTTGTGTTCAAGAGAGAAAAGAATCTCAAACAGGTTTGTAACAAGTCAAGTGTGAGTAAATGATGACATAATCTTTAAGCAGGTACAACAAAACCTCACCACTTTTGATAATACCTATGCTTAGTTTTATGTATTAAAGAGTGCAATTTAGTCAGTCTTAACTATTTCACTATTGGAAAATAGTGATCTATTTTGGAGGGATTTCTGAAAAGAATTATAGTTACGTTTGGAAAGTCAATAGCTATCATGAATTATGCACTTTTCTACTAGAGCGTAGGATATTAATAAAATAACCACTTCTGAGAACCACGAGAAATGTGAAAAGTGTCCACTAGTTTTTGTGTTTACCTCTGTGTGTGTATAGTCATTTACCTGGACTCTGGGTATTTGGTTAATGTGGCCAGGCTGCTGGTGTACATGTGACCTCCTACATCAATGTGCACGGGAGCGTTGGCCTTTGTGAGCTGTGCAGGTGTGGGGATGCCAGCTGTGCCCAGCGGCGAGACCGGCGAGTGCGCCAAGATAGGCCGAGTCGACATGCCCACACTGTTGCTGCGATTTTCCTGAGAGAGAAAGAGAGAGAAATTATTTAAGATCAGATCAACTGAATAATTTATAGTCAATTGCGAGCAGAAGGTCAAATAATTAAGATGAAACATTAGCGTTTATGCATCAGGATTTGACTGGAATGTGAAAAGTGGACATTAATGTTGCCCTGAAACAGGCAGTGTTGTTCAATGTGTTGGTTTAATTTCCACTGAAATAGGATTGGACATATGGAGCAGCTCCTCCACCTTCTCTGAAAAAAATCCAATAGCATTTTCATTTATATTTCTCAGCTCAGCCAAAAATGTTGAGCTTGGTAAAGTCGCATCAGACATCTCATGACAGCCACAGTGAGTCTGTCTGTCCATTTCTCCTCATAACCTCCCACACAGCACAATAAAATATAACTGCTTGGACAGAATTCAGATATGTATGGTATGTTTTGTGGTCTGAACCAGCTAATACGTACATACATAGATACTGTCATGAGACATGTTTACGTGAAACCAGTCATATTTCACTCCAGTGAAAAACATTAACATTGTCAGAATATTTTATCACCTACAGTCTAGCCCAAAATTATTCATACCGCTGGCAAACTCTAACTTAAAGTTGTTGTTCAAATGTAAATAAATCTGAGTGTCATGATCACCAGCGATCTAACCTTCATAGATCGCTGGAGAACATTCACATTTACACAGACTACAATCCTGTCTCAATATGAACTACAAGTCCTGTCATGCAACACACACATACACCGGCTCCAAGTCTCCATTGATTAAACACACAGCTGATGCCACATAAGTACTGCTTACACACACATATATATATATATATATATATGGCTCACTTTGAGACACTCATTGCTAATTCTTGTTATACTGATTGTGAACATTATGACGAGTTTTCGGTTTTTACGCATTACGTTTTCCTTGCCTTGTTTGAACATTGCTTTGTTTTGTTTGCTTTACGTTGTCTGCTGCCTGCCTTCTGACCACTCGCCAGATATTTGACTACGACTCTGGATTGCCTGTAGTAGACATCTGTTTGCTCCTGACCGTTGCTTGCCTTATAATTCTCTGCAATTAAACCCTGCGTTTGGATCCCCACTCGTCTTTACATTACACTGAGAAACGAGCAAAAAAAAATTAAATTTTCCAGAATGATGACTCTTGTACTTCATCTCATTATCTTTTGGGAGAAGCCCGTGTCATTTCCGGTCTAAAAACAAAACAAAAAATGTGCTGGTTGAATAAAAGTAACGTTGAGTCCGAATTTGCCAGGGGTATGAATACATTCGGGCTTGACTGTATATAGTCCCCATTAGGCATGCGATGATTTTTAATGCATATATCTACTACTATGCAGATGTAGTAAAACAGATTTGTGACATCAGTCAAAAAGAAAAAAGTCATTTAGTCTCTTTTTTGTAAATTGTATAACACCTTACAAAGACAGCCGTTGTCTTTGTAATACTTTTCGTCAATGATCAACAAAAAAAAATCTGTCATTAATTTTTATTTCATGTAGACTTTGCATGTTTATTTCTACATCACCAGTGAAAACCAATCAGAGCTTTATAGTGTTCAATTAAAGCCATATACTGTAACATCAAATCTGCACCTTCTCATTAATGATTTTCTTTGTTATTATTTGTTTATGATGGTATTACTACACTAACTCATTTCCATTACAATGAAATTTACTGTATAACTTATGATTGCTCAAAAAAAGTTCATAAAACCTACATTTTAATTTCCAACATAAGAAATATATACAGCAGTCAACTTTGTGGATCCAAAAGGTTTTTTTCAAAATTGTCCTAGATGAATGGGGATAGTTCAATAGTTTCAAGACAACTTTGATGAAAGGCCTTGATAAAAAAATATATAAGGTTTTTCACTAGCAAATCTTGCAATGTTCAACAATGTTTATCGAAAAAAATTCAGCCCCAAAATGGGTGAGAAACATAAAGAGACAATATTTTTTACAAACATACATGCTACAAACATACAAACATACATGCTGAAAAAAATTCTGCCCCAAAATGGGTGAGAAACATAAAGAGACAATATTTTTTACAAACAAACATACATACATACATACATTTCACATTCAATCTGCCCAGTTGGTGGAATGAACTCCCTAACTACATCAGAACAGCAGAGTCACTTGCTGTCTTCAAGAAACGACTAAAAACGCAACTGTTTAGTCTCCACTTTCCTTCCTAATCTGCAACTGCCTCTCTGGCTATACCACTAACTGTGCCTTCTCTCTCTCTCTCTCTCTCTCTCTCTCAAAAAAAAAAAAAAAATTCTCTACTAATGTTTTGCTTCTTAGACTTTTACACACATGAAACTTGTCTATAGCGCTTGTTCACTGCTGCTCTTATAGTTGTGTAAATTGCTTCCTTGTCCTCATTTGTAAGTCGCTTTGGATAAAAGCGTCTGCTAAATGACTAAATGTAAATGTAAATGCTGACAGCTAAATAAGTATTAGAAATGTTTTTGCACACTAATAAAGGGTTTCTGCAGGTTTCACCAAGTTAAATTTAAGACTTTTAAAGACATTTTTAAGACCATTATGAATGAAAGTTTAGACTCATAAAGGGCTAAGTGCTAAGGAATTTTTCAAGTGGCGCAGATGGAAAAGATTTTTATTTGCCCTATCAAAAAACTGAAAAAAAAAAATCCAAAAAATTATATTTTAATACATTTAATAATACAATAATAAATTAATAAAATCATTTAGATATTTCTTGGCAAAATATTTTAAATACTGTCTAAAAACAAGCAAGCTCTACTTGTATCCATACACTTTTTTTTCCAACATAAACTTTCTTAATAAACATAAACTATAATAAACTAAATCTATGCACAACAATCTGTCCAGGTCAGTGTCCTCAGCAGTAAATACATGGAGCACTTTTAAACAAATGTTATTGTAAAGAAAATAATTTAACCATTAAAGTAAATTGAGTTAAAAATTACCTTTTTAAATAAAAAATTAAAGTGTTATTGAGATGGATTGTTGGTGATTGTATGGGTTTTGGCCAGATTGCATAGCAATACATAAACAAAGCAAAATTAAGATCTTTTTAAAAAAGATTTAAGAGCTACAACACAATATTTCAGTAAATTTAAGACTTTTTATAGCCTTAAATTTAGATTTGAGATTGAAGTCATTTTTAGACTTTTTAAGACCCGCAGAAAGCCTGTAATATATGGACGGTATAACAGATGATCGTAAAAATGAAACTATATGACATAAAAGTTGCTCCATACAAATGACCCCAACACAAAACGTGTAAACAAACTTTATGGCCGTATCTCATTCATTTTCCTTTGGCTTAGTCTCTATTTCAGAGGTTGCCCCAGCAGAATGACCCACCAACTATTCCAGCATATGTTTTGTGCAGCAGGTGCCCTTCCAGCCGCAACCTAGTACTGGGAAACACCCAAACACACGCATTCTCACACACACGCATGCACGCACACACACACACACACACTCATAGACTAAAGTCAATTTAGTTTATTCAACTATAGTTACTACACAGGGAGAACATGCATACTCCATACAGAAATGCCAACTGGCCCAGCCGGGACTTCTTGCTGCGAGGTGACAGTGCTAACCACTGAGCCACCGTGCCACCCTGGCCATATCTCTTAAACAAATAATAATTGTGTAAAGCATCTGCAAAGTTTTATTTACTTAGCACTTTTCTTTCTTTTTTTAAGAAATGTTTATGCATCCCTTTTTGGTCCAAACAAACCAGAATGCTTTATGAGGGTTTGCACACTTCAGGGAATTATCCCTAAATTCACTAAACTCTTCACACTAAACTGGAATAAGAAATGTTTAAGGATTTAACCAGAACATTTTAAAGCTGCATCTTTATTTCGGTTAATGTGTCACGAGCGTGGAATGAGAAAACAGCGCTAAATGGTTCACAAAATAAACCCAGATAATCACTTGTACCTTGACAACTGCACTGCAACGCACCAGTTGATATAATTAAATCTAGCCGTTATGGCATTAATGGTAATTTCACTGTCAGCACTAAACCACATTACAGTAGTCAGACACTCATTATGCTCGTTCCACGGCCTCCGTCTGCCGTAATATCTGCTTGTACTGGGAAATAACTGTTTGCTAAATCTCAATGGTCACTTTCTACCGAGGCCCGATGAAACAGCCACAGGCAGAGTTTCTTCTAAAAGATGAAAAACAGAGAAAAGTAAACTGTAACATAAGTATACTTGTGTACTTTGTGCACTATCGATGCATTTTTCGCCCAGAGCAGAGTAATGTTATCTGAGTCGACTGTCTTACAGAATGAAACATGCTGAGAGAATGAGTTCAGCGCGCCGGCTTATACAGCGACCTGAAAAAAACAAGCATTAACCCTTCGTAATACACAGAACATGAGCTAGTAAACATGTATTCAGGCTAGCGCATTAATGCACTAATGATAAACATCTCTGGCACAACTGGGTGCAGTTTACTGATGGTGGCCAAACGCGGCGTTATGCCTACAGGGAGACCGGTTTGGGTCAAAGAGGCATTTTCTTATGCAAAATCTTATTTTTATGCGTGCGGTGTAGACAGTGAGGAAAACGAGAGCATGGGGTGGAAAATGTTTGCCTTTATTCATCTGGCAGAGGTTTCTGAAAGATTTTTTCTTTTAAAGTATACTGTCAACTTGTACACCAAATAATATAATTGAAAAAAACAAAGCTGGTTCAGTGCAGTAAATAACTGCAATTTAATATAGTGAAAATAAGTGTTTCAGGAACTATTTGCTATTCCTGTGTGTTGGATGCTGCTAAGAGTCGGAGAAGGGCGAGATGCAGACTCTGCCATTAGCTAATTGGAGAGATGTTGACAGTTGACACCAACTTAAGAAAGTTTGCACTGGGATTGTGGCTGCTCTGAATAAACAAGCAGGGAAGGTTAATTATTAAAGTATTTTCAGAGCTTTTTAAAGGTGAGCTCTGGGGTTGTAATGGTATGCAAATTTCGTGTCATGAGTATAGTGACCATAATTATCAAGGTTATTAATATTATAATGGTTTTCTTAAAGTTACCTGAAATATTTCCAAATATTAGTCACACACTTATTCGACCAAGTTTGGTATCTGAAAACTGTCATTTGCAGCTTTATACAATTTTGTGACAATGTAAATATGGATCCCTGCATACTGGATTTGTTTACTTATGTTTGTATTAATTCATGTGCATTCTTTTGTGTGTGTTCTTGTAGGTAATTCAAGGTATTGTGTGTTAAACCTGCACTTAGACAAGGGCCCAAACTTCACAAGAATCCATGTTTGCATTGTTTTTCACAATATTTGCCCGATTTGATGAAATATTGCCATTATTCTTACCTATATTGCAAATTGATTTGAGTTTTCATTTTGTGAAGTCATCCTTCAGTTGAATATTCTCAACAGTTACCGTACTCTGCTCTGTATAAAAATGATTTACATTGCTGCCTTTCATTAATAAGGAATTGAGCATGAGTTATCAAAATCACCACAATCCATAATGGTTTTAATAACAATGAAAATTTGAAACTGTATCACTGTTAACAATTTCTTGTAGAATTTACAGTAACTTACTGGCAGAAGTTCACCAGTAACTTACTGTAAATCAATTACAGTAAAAATACTGCATTTACATTTACAGCACCATTTATCTTGCTGTATATTTATTTTTTTATTTACAGTCATTTTTAAAATGCGACTTCAAAATACAGTAACATACTGCATAACTGTCCTACAGTCAAATTCAGTTTATGTTAGTTTAGTTCACCAGTAACTTGCTGTAAATCAATTACAGAAAAAATACTGTTATATTTACAGCACCAAGTACCTTGATGTGTATGCATTTACAATATTGTATATCCTTACTGTAAAATATACAGTAATTGTTTACAATGCAACTTTAAAATACAGTAACATATTGCACAACTGTCCTAGAGTAAAATGCAAAAATTGTTAACCGTGTAATACTAACCATCAAAATTTACAGTGGTTTACTGTACCTTAAAACCGGTAATCATAATAACACTAGTGAGCTGATCTATACATTTTTTTGCCATTGAATAAATGAAAAAAATGAATACTTCTATATATTATTTATGATTCAAGATAAAGTTGGTCAAATTGCTTTGCTTACACAAAACAACACTGCACTTCAGACAGTTACACACCAATGGCATTTTGGAGTTCTGAAAATGTGTTTTAAAGTGGATGAAATAGATTTTTGTATGAGAACAATGTTGTACATGTTGAATGTCTACAAATCAAGCAGAGCTCATTCATTCATTAATTTTCTTTTCGGCTTAGTCCCTTTATTAACCCAGGGTCGCCACAGCGGAATAAACCGCCAACTTATCCAGCACATGTTTTACGCAGCGGATGTCCTTCCAGCTGCAACCCATCTCTGGGAAACATCCATACTCATTCACAACGGACAATTTAGGCTAACCAATTCACCTGTACTGCATGTCTTTGAACTGTGGGGAGACCGGAGCACCCGGAGGAAACCCACACAAACGCAGGGAGAACATGCAAACTCCAAACAGAAACGCCAACTGACCCAGCCGAGGCTCAAACCAGTGACCTTCTTGCTGTGAGGCGACAGCACTACCTACTGCGCCACTGCGTCGTTTACATTTTTAAATAATATAAAACATTTTTTATCACTTTTAAGGTCTTTGGGATATATAATTTAAATATAAAAATGAATACATACATTTAGAATAAAATGTTATTAACAGTGGTCAGTGTTATTTTAGAGTAAAGTATAAACCTTAATACTTATGTTTTGTATAAGGTTTATTATGCGTGCAGAAATCCACAGATTTTTAGCCCATCATTGAGTCTATGTACTTACTAGTGAAAATGTGGGTAAATTTATATTTATTCAGTTTTAAAATTAATTTTAATAATATTATTGTGATATAGTTGATATTTTATTTGAGACTTGCTTTACTTACCAAATAAGTTAATCTAATTGGAGTTTTTTATTTCATATATTAAATTTTTAGTTATTGCAGCTGGAAGGGCATCCGCTGTGTAAAACATGTGCTGGATAAGTTGGCGGTTCATTCCGCTCTGGCGACCCCGGATTAATAAAGGGCCTAAACCGTAAAGAAATTGAATTAATGAAGTTTTTAGTTACGATACTCACAAAATAATTCTGCATAAATCTTCAGATTTTTAACAAAATTCTCAGCAGAAATAGCAAAAAATGTCTGCAGATTCTGTCTGGCCAGCCTGATCTCACGAGAAAACATAAGTATTACGTTTTGTAAGTTTAGTGGCTAATTCGTACGAACATACAAGTTGTATGAATTTAAAAAGGAGGCGTGGCACCTAACCCCACCCCTAAACCCAACCATCATTGGGGGATGAGCAAATCGTACTAAATTGTACAAATTAGATTGTATGAATTCATACGAATTAGACACTAAATCAAAAAGTTATGAATTGCCATGAGATTGTGTTGGTCTGGCCCCACTCATGATCTACGAATGTTTCAAAGATTATAAAAATATACATAGTCCAAAAATTTACGCTCAAACTTAAAAAGGAAAAAAAAATACTTTCAATAGTTTGATTTAGCATGGATGTACTAAACTCTTGAAAGTGAAAGTAAAGTCTTTTTCAATATAAATATAAATAAAAAAAGCTAAATGTGTATTATTCATCTGTATTAATGTGTATTATTCATGTGTACAGAAAATCTTAACCAGCACAGTTGTTTTTTGAAATGTAAAATAAGTGTTGTTTGAGCACCAAGTCAGCATATTAGATTGATTTCTGACGTAAATTTCTGTCCATGTGACACTGATGACTGGAGTAATGATGCTGAAAATTCAGCATTGACATCCCAGACATCAATAACATTGTAATATCCATTAAATTTCATTTTAAAAATATGTTTATATGTATATTGTAAACAGTGATTTGACATTGCAATAATATATAACAATATTGTGTGTTTTTCAGTGTTTTTAATTTAAAAAAAATGCAGCTTTGGTGAGTATATGACACTTTTGTATGGTATACCTGAAAATTCAAATAATAAAAGAAAAGAATAACACCATAAAAGGATACACCTAACTAATCTGCATGACTTAATGGATGCAAGAGGCAAAACATCTATCAAAGTTTCAGTCAAACTCTCTGTTAACCCATCTGCAAAAAGATATGAAGACAGCACTGGCTCACTTTACATCAGTTAATTAGAAAGGAGGGAACACAGGGGTATAATTAGACGTGAATCTGAAATCATCAAGTGCCATAACTGACAAGGACTTTCAGGTTTGTCAGGATGCTTCTTTAGGACTCTTTCACCTCTAGGGGTCGCTAATATATATTTTACCCCAAAACTTTTTAAAGACTGATACATGATGTGATTTTAGTACATAACTACACAACACTTTTGTATGTAGCTACAAAAAGAAAATAATGCTTGGGTATTTTAATGAAAATGTAGCTGGGGCTGTATAAAACAGGGCAGGTATAAACCTTTTCTTTCTTTAGTGCAGTATTGTAAAGCAATGAACAACCAACGAACAACACGCTACAATCAGCTTGTCTCAAGTATTATATTTAGCACTTGTTTTTGGTTGGGACCTGCACAGGTGCAATGTCAGTTCATTCCTCCTCAGGCAATGAACGCTTTTATTTTCCACACTCACCTTCATGCTGAAGGGTGAGGAAATCAGCATCTGTTTTTAGTGTAGCCTACTTACAAAGCTGAATAATATTCACCAGCATAAGAAAAGTGTGGAAAGTGTGCTGCTGAAAGAAAGATGAATAGGGAAATACTCTACATGTCAAAAGTTTGGTCAAAACATCCAGATTTTTGGATGTTTTTGAAAGAAGTCTCTCAAGGCTGCATTCTTTTTAGCTTTTTAAACATAATAAATAACGTACTATTGTGAAATATTTCAGCTTAATAGCTTTTAAAAGGTAATTGAAACGTAAAAGGTCATTCAAAACTCAACGTTCAGCATCAGATCTTAAGTTTTTAAATAATTTATGATAGTTATAAATGTTACAGTATTTTGTTAAAACTTAATAATAACCAAAGCAAGATTTTATTTCTTTTAAAATACTTAAATTCATTAAACTGATCACAAGGGACACTGGCGTTTATATTTACATTTTAAATACATACTTTTATTTTGAGCTTTCCATTTATCAAACAAAAAATTAAAATAAAATAAGAAAATAATGAGAACATTATTGATGACAGTACCCATATAACTGTATACAAAATCTACTGCATATTACAAGGATTTCTTAAGGATCATGTGACACTGAAAAGGAGTAATAATGCTGAAAAAACAGCTTTAAATCGCAGGAATAAATTACATTTGTAAAAATATATTTACATTTATTCATTCATTCATTTTCTTTTCGGCTTAGTCTCTTTATTAATCTGGGGTCACCACATGGAAATGAACCGCCAATTTAATCAGCATATGTTTAACGCAGCGGATGCCCTTACAGCTGCAACCCATCTCTGGGAAACATTTACATATTAAATTAAAATAATATTTGACAATATCCCTGCTTTTTTCTGTTTTAATAACTTTTGATGATTTTTTTCAAATAGTTCCAAACTTTTAAATAGCGTCCAATACTTTAGCGACCAATAGTATAAAAGAAATCCAGTATTTAATCTCAGTCTAACCAGATAATCCTTAAAAACAGAGATAAACTCCAATGATTTTAAATGAGAAACATAAAAAAACGTACACAGTGTGTTACTGATGACAGATAAGTTTCTGACTGAAAGCTCACTCTTGAGTTTAACAGAAACAGAATGAAAATCGACATCAGGATAAAGTCGTAAATCAGGGATTTGCTGACAAATGCTCCATGCAAAATGACACACAGATGAGTCAAATCTGACATCCCACGGTTGTTGCTTTAATTCATTCATTTGCATAAATACGCTCGCTGTGAAAACACAATTGTCCATTGACTGGTGTGATTGACAGACAACACAGTCGCTTGTAAAACCCATTTAAAGCAGTATTTAGCGCTTTTTCTAAGAGCCAAAAGCGTGCTGTCTGCGTGCTAAAGACATGAAATCGCTGTTACCTGTGAGGGGAGCATGTGAGGACTCTCTCCCGGCTCGCAGCGAGAGGAGACTCGCGCTGTGACAGTCGGAGTGTCCGCGCGCGCGCACTGTCTTTTCGGCGATGCCCCGGGTCCCGCAACGCTTACCGGATAGACAAGCGTTCGCGGGCGTTTGGTCACTTGCTTCTGCGGTTTGAGCTCGAGCTCGTCCTCGCAGTGCAGCACGTGTGCCCCGTTCACCGTTTCCGGAGAAGCGCGGAGAGGCGCTAACTTTGACCCAATGCCCGCAATGCCGTTGAGCGTTGCTATGGAGACGGCGCCGATGCAGTGGTTGGTGTAGGTCTTCGACAGTTTGGCGGCCCGCGACAGCATCTGCATTCTCGTGCCCAGCAGGTTCTTGCCGATGGCTTTATTCTCGTACCAGGTCGTGTCGGTGTCGCTGCAGTGATCTCGCGGGCGCTGGAAAAAAGCCTTGCAGAGAGGATTGCGCTTTGATAGGTACTTGACGAAGCTCGCGTACGGACAAAACTCCGTGGCAGTCTCATACATGCGAGGAAGGTTGTCGTCGTCCGTGTCCGACCTCTTTTTCGTCCAGGAGGCGGAACGTGATTTGTGGTACGGCCCGAGCGCTTTAAAGTACACAAACTTGCGTCCGTCCTCGTCCACAGCGAGTCCGAAAGAGTCCTCCTCGAGCTCGCGCTGGTTCTCCCGCCCCCTCGTGCAGAAGTACATGCAAGTCTCAAACCACACTTTGTTGAGCAGCCCGAACGGCGAGCTGGCGCTGAACACAGCCGATGTGTAGAGTTTTCTCAGGTCGGAGCGCGTGATGGCTTGTTTCTGCACCACGGGACCGGCGCCCTGCTCCTCCAGTTTGCGTATGACCGCGGCGAGCGCGAGGTTGGCGCTGCGCAGCTCGGGGTCCTTGGTGAGGTCCAGCGTGCGGCAAAAGGGGGGCTCGTTCAAGTAGCGGTTCAGCGAGCTCCGGATGCTGATGAGAGAGGACTTGCTGTACAGCTGTCCGCTTTTGGAGCGCGCCTCCGAGTAGAAGGAGCGCAGCACTTTGCAGAGCGCGTGCTTGTCCATGCTCTCAAAGTCCGTACTTTGCGCTTTCTCTGTCAGGTATTCCCGAAAGATTCGCACCGCGTACCGAGTGGCCAGGCGCGTGTTCTCGCTGAGCCTGGAGCGGTGCATCTCTCCCTCGGGTCCGAAAAGCGGGTCCCCCTCCGCTATGGACTCGAGCTGGTCCGTATTCCGCATAAGGACCGCTTCCTCCGTTTCCACGGCAGCAGCGCAGCTGTCGGGCTCCCCGCACTCCTCCCACTCCAACTCGGCTTCTTCCTCTGACACTTCTCCCTCTTCCCCGGTGATCTGGATCTCCTCAATCTCTTCCTCCTCTTCCTCTCCGTCTCTCTCCCGATCCCCCGCCATCGGGTCCGGTTCATCATCTTCTCTACAGCAGTGGTCCCCGCTGCCAGGCATTCTCGCCATATTGCAGTCTGACAGTGTATGAGTCCCGAGGCACTGCGCATGCGCTATATTGGACCGCAGAGCTGAGAGCTTTTTGTGCGTTTTAGTGACCTTCAGCTACGAGAACAGGCACGCGCTCTTAAAGGTGCAGGGAAAGGGGAGCTGAATTGCCCAAAATTAAAACACACTCTCTTGAACAGAGAGATGAAGCGAGGCAAACGGTCAGCTATGCTGTATATTGGACTGCAGTTGAATTAAGCAGTAAATGATTATGCTTTAATACACCCACACAGACACACACACCTGCTAATTATTAAAGGGCTATGCAGCTCAGGCAGGCTGACTTGATTTGGGAGTTTCCAGTAGCAGCTGTGATCATGTCTAACCCTGAGGCCATCCATATACTTTCGAGTGTGTATGCAACCTTTTGTGCATGTGTGTGTGTGTGTGTGTGTGTGTGTGTGTGTGTGTGTGTGTGTGTGAGAGTGACAGATGGGAAGAGAGAGGGATGAAGGTGTGGTGAGCTAATTGATATTTATGTGCATGGTAAGAATAATTTCTACACAGCATAAAGTGCACACACTGGGATTGTGTATGCAGTGCAGTGATGGCCAGTAGGCAGAAAACACCACCCTAAAAAGGAGAAAACACACATAACAGAGACAGTTAACCCCCCAGCCACCCAATACCACAAAAATGAAAACTGTCAATACTTTGTCGACCTCCTATCATCTTGAAGAATATCATGAACATGAATTTAACAAAAATGAACAAGAACTGGCGCTGTCAAACTAAATAAATCACCAAAAATGTATCATAAAAGTAGTCATACACAACTTTAAAGTCTAAGTCTTCAAAAATCTTGAAGTTCTGTTAAAAAAAAAGTACTGGGGAACAGAAAAGGACACATTTTGGATAATATTCAGACAAGAATGGAGATTTTAAGCTTCTAAAAGAATACAAAGCACACCAAAAATAAAATGGCCCCTATCACTCAATTGCCATACCGAGAGTATTATGAAGCCTTGTGTGACAAATAGGCTGAAATTTGCTCACTGATAATCATCCCAAACAGAACTGAACCATCTAGTAATCTGAATCAGCTGCTTCAGTGGTTCATGGGTTGACTCAAAAAGAATTTCTACATGAGCCAAATGATGTATCTGAATCGAATACTACTGTATAGTATGTGAAAAACAGTATGTGACAAGAGTAGTAGTCATGAGTTCACAGAACTACTTAAAATGCAGATAACTCACTTCGCAAATGAGAGGGCCACGGGAGAGGACTTATGAATGACATGAATGAAGGAACGAATGAACAAATTAAAGCATCTATATAGCACTTTCACTATGTTTAACTGTACATCAAAAGTATTTATAAGCATCAGGAGAATTCCAACATGATTGCAAACTGTAGTACAGATTACATTCATGTAAAACATTTTTAGCAATCAGCAAAAAAATTACCTAAAACACATTATTTCAGATTAACTAACAATTAATTCTTTAGTCTCAACTAATGAACCAGTGAACAAGCTGATCCAGTTTACAACATGAATCCATTCAGTTCTCACTTGGATCAATTAATATAATCAGTAAAGATGTATTTACATGGAGCACTGTTTCCAGATTAACCTGTGTTCACACTACCAGCAACACTCAGTGACAAAGCGACCAGATCCCATTCATTTCAATGGAGATCTAGTAATTTACAGCAACACGAGCGACAGCCACTATCACTTTCAGGAGCAATATAAATAACTGTAGTGCTCATATGATCACTATTGCAGTGACAATAGAGGAAAGAAAAACTGACACTGCTTTGAGTAGTTATAATGTTTTAGGGTGCTTTCACATCTGTGGTTCGGTTCATTTGGTCCAGACCAAGTCAACAAATGATACGTTGTAGCATTTTCTGCCATATTTGGGTCCTTTTCACACCACACTGATTGCTTTGGTCCGAACCAGTTGAAAAGAACCAAAATGTAGTTATGTGACAAAACATCACTCATTGGCCAGATGTTATTGAACGTATTACCTAAACTGCTTTTCGATTGGTCAGAATTAACGTGTGGGAAAATGCCAATGGAACTCCCACAAGTAAACAAACCGGCAGACACAAAATGTTGCTTTTTACTATGGAGGGACAACTGTGCCGGATGATTGTATCCCTGGTCATGGTATACTAGGGTTTGTTAGAAAGCGTACCGAGACCACCTCTTCAAGGTCTCTGTAAGTTTTTTTGGTCCACTTTTGGTGCGCACTCAAGTGCGATTGCTACATTCACACCTGCCCAAACGAACCGCACCAAAAGGCAAAACAAACTCTAGTGCGATTCAACCAAACTAAATAAGGCAGGTGTGAAAACACCCTTAAATCATATGTCTCTTTCTGGGACGTGTTTGAGAAAAATAACCAACCAGTAATGCTAATGTTCTAACCAGCTATACAGTAGGCGTTAGGCAGCGACAAAGTCATTTGTATTCTGAAAACAGTCCAATTTTAATAAAGTACTAAATGTAAATCTCCATGTATATCACAAACCAAACCAACTGAAATGTGTTTAAAAGTTGTTAAAAGGTCAAAACACTTGATCATACGGAAACTTGAAGGTAAAAAAAAAGTGCTTGTGCAATAATAAAGACCTTTTTTTCTTGATTTTTTCCACTCAGATTTAAGAACATTTCATGTTTGTAATGAACCCAATCTGCCTCACTAAGTTGTTTAAACAGCTACAACTTAGTCATTATTACTTTACAACAGTCTATAAGTAATAGTATAAAAGTACATTTTACTCGCTCACTGTTCATTTTTATTAATTAAGTGTTGCAATCAATTAACGTCTCCAAAATAGAACACAAAATACACAAATATTAAGTCTGCTTTTTTTAACAACATGGATCGCTGTGTTCATTTACATGTAAAAAAGATTAAATCACATCTGAAGCTTGTGACATATAAACACGCACATCAGCCCCTTTTCACTATATTTAGCATTCAAGTAAACACTATGTTCGGTTTCTTCGATTGAAATGGTTTTGAGCAAAATGTGGCCATAATCATCTTACTTATTGGAAGATTAGAGCGAGTAAATTTCAGTCTTTTTGTTACACAAAGAGAAAGTAGACTGTCAATGTAACCCCTGAGTCATATGAACCATTTTATAATACTTTATCTGATTTTTTTTTCTAAGCTTTAAAGCTCCATCCAATGCCACTGCATGGAAAATATTATTCAAAACAGCATCATGGTGAGTGAATCATAACAGAATTTTGAGATTTTTTTGGGGGGGGTGATCTCGCCTACAGTTTTTCATCCTGTTTGCTATTTATGATGTGACAGAGTGTTAGTGCACTGTATTTAACTTGTTTTCTTTTTTCAGAGACATTTATCTGCTGTGATTTGCAAACGCAGCTCAGCTGGAGCTCAATGCAGACTTTCTCAGGCTCGGGCACATTTTCATTTTCTTCTGTAGCGAAGAGGCTATTGTAATGTAAACGGAGCCTGACTGAATTGCATCGTGGCATATTTCAGGGCTTTACTCATTTATGCAATGATATTTCCATGTTTGAATGAATCCTGAGTACTTGGTATGAAATTGCTTCACACAAAACTGCAAGTGAATAGGGTACATTTTTAAAATATTGATTTATTTTAATTAATTTAATATTATTCTTTATTTAAACTTATTGATTACATTAGGAAAATACTGATAGACATCACTAGCATGTTGTCTATAATTAGGCAAATGATGCTTTATTATTATTATTATTTAAATTATTATCATATGAACAAATTTGGTGTATGCAAGTGATGCTGAAGCTGATATTTATGGCTTTAAAAACTTATTTTGAGAAAACAGCCTTTATAAATAGACATTAAAATTTACATCTGCAGATTCAAATAATGATGTTATAAAATAAACAATTAAAAGTATATTTTAGATGTTTTATACACATTAGAACACTTTATTAAAATCAAAAAGGACAAAATCTCAAAGTTGATCTCAGCTTATAATATAGAGCAATGCAGCACCTCCAAATATAATCTACGGTATATGGGGAAATATAGCAGTGTGTTTTATTTGATTCATTACACTATTGCATTAATCCAAGATCATCCAATACGAGTGACCTTGATGAAGAACACATTGCTAAGTGTTTCTGCATTCACGCCTCTCTCCTCTCGCCTGTGTGTGTGTGTGTGTCGTGAGAGCCCTCGGGCCAGCGCTGTCTCAGTATGAACAGCACAGAGCTGAGGTTTGGCTCTGGAGAATAAGGCAGATGTTTGTCTCCGGCGCTGTGCCTCAGAGAGAGGCAACGCATGAGGAAGCGGATTTTAGAGCTCAGTAGGGCTCAAAGCTTGAGGAGGGATGAAAAAAAGCTCTATTCATCCATCAGCAAATCAACAGTGATCATCTGACTCATTAACTTTATACAGTCAGAGTCTCTGAGTAGACTTGGAAACACTGAACTTTTGAACACTTCTCTAAACAAAAGATAACAGTTAACGAACAAATTAGAGCATCTCTATGATATTCACTCTACTTTCATGAAGTTTAAAGAAGTTTTGTTTCATAATATATATATATATATATATATATATATATATATATATATATATATATATATATATACATATACATATACATATACACATATATACATATATATATATATATATACACATATATATACATATATATATATATATATATATATATATATATATATATATATATATATATATATGTATATATATATATACACATATATATACATACACATATATATATATACATACACACACACACACACATATTTATATATATATATATATATATATATATATATATATATATATATATTGTCACCTTAGACTTATAAATTATAAGGTTCTATCTGCATTCTAAATGATTTTGAGATATTGAGCTTCAAAGTTTTTGCATTCTATAAAGCAAAGAACATGTGTGTAACAATTCTCTTTCATACATTAACATGACAGAGACCCTAAGGGTTCTCTAAATGTAAATGATCAAAGTTCTCTTACATTTGCAAATTGGAGTAAAATAACCACGGTATATGCAGATAGAACCTTCTAATTCTGAAAAGTCATTTTCCGCTTTGAATTATAAGGTTCTATCTGGCAGATCATTCATTGAAGCATTACTTATCAAGAAATACAATAAAAATATATAAGTTGGTGTTGTAACAATATGTTGATGCTTGAAAAAGTAAAATTTTTGCTTTCTGTAACATTTATTTCATTTTTTAGGATGAATAGTTTTTCTTTTCAAATTAAGCATACAAGGCTGTGCTAAATATTTTTTTTCAGTGCAGCTTTTAATTTTATCTAATTAATATGTCAATATTTATTAAATTTTATGCTTTATATGAATTATTGAATTATATTTATTGAATTATATGCCCCATAAAAAAAGTATTTGCCCTTCAAGGCTTAATATTAAATTTAAAGACTTTAAAAGAAACAGACGATGACCAAATGAGTTTAATAAACACTGAAAAATGTTTCACTGAATATATGTAAACAACAAAATATTTTTCACATTTAATATATACATTTAAAATTTTCATCTCTGTTTCAGCAATGTAAATTTTAACATTTCATCTCAATGTCGGTGACGCAGTAGCGCAGTGGGTAGCACGATCGCCTCACAGCAAGAAGGTCGCTGGTTCGAGCCCTGGCTGGGTCAGTTGGTATTACTATGTGGAGTTTGCATGTTCTTCCCATGTTCGCGTGGGTTTCCAAAGACATGTCCAAAGACATTTCCCCACACAAGTCCAAAGACATGCGCTACAGGTGAATTAGATAAGCTAAAATTGGCTGTAGTGTATGTGTTATTGAGTATGTATGGGTGTTTCCCAGTGATGGGTTGCAGCTGGAAGGGCATCCGCTGTGTTAAACATATGCTGGATAAGGGACTAAGTTGAAAAGAAAATGAATGAATAAATCTCAATGTCAAGAAATGCTTCTAAATCATCACATTTACACACTTCTCAATTTTGTGTGGTGTGGCATTATTTAGTCGACAAGGATTTTGTGTGATTTTGTCTTTGTGTTGTTTCCTGCTGTCAATGGAGCAGTCCGGGGAAATGACAAAGAAAGTTGATCTTGATTGGTCCTCGTGCGTGCATTAAAAATGCTGATTGGCTCACAGAAAGAACCTTATAGAGCAAAGCTAGAGTTCAAATTTGTATATATATATATATATATATATATATATATATATATATATATATATATATATATATCTGTTAAACATCATTTGGGAAATATATTTAAAAAAAAAACTGCAAAGGGGGCTAATAATTTTGACTCCAACTGTATCACATACACTCATCGGCCACTTTATTAGATTAAACTTCTCGTTAACCCAAATTTCAAATCATCCAATCACATGGCAGCAACTCAATGCATTTAGGCAAGTAGACATGGCCAAGACAATCTGCCAAACGGGCTGGTCTAAGTATTTCTGAAACTGCTGATTTTTTGGAATTTTCACACACAACCATCTCTAGCGTTTACAGAGAATGGTCTGAAAAAGAGAAAATTTCCAGTGAGTGGCAGTTCTGTGGGCACAAATGCCTTGTTGATGCCAGAGGTCAAAGGAGAATGGCCAAACTGGTTTGAGCTGATATAAAGGCAATAGTAACTCAAATAACCACTCGTTACAACCGAGGTATGCAGAAGAGCATCTCTGAATGCACAACATGTCCAACCTTGACACGAATGGGCTACAGCAGCAGAAGACTACACCGGGTGCCACTCCTGTCAGCTAAGAACAGTAAACTGAGGCTACAATTCTTACAGGCTCATCCAAAATTGGACAATAGAAGAATGAAAAAACATTGCCTGGTCTGATGCGTCTCGATTTCTGCAGCAACATTCGGATGTTGGGGTCAGAATTTGGCAGCAACAACATGAAAGAATGGATTCATCATGTACTGGTGTGGGGGATTTTTTTGGCACACTTTGGGCCCATTAGAACCAACCAGCATCGTGTCAATGCCACAGCCTACCTAAGTATTGTTGCTGACCATGTCCATCTCTTTATGACCAGTGTACCCATCTTCTGATGGCTACTTCCAGCAGGATAACACGCCATGTCATGAAGCGTGAATCCTCTCAGACTGGTTTCTTGAACATGACAATGAGTTCACTGTACTCAAATGGCCTCCACAGTCACCAGATCTCAATCCAATAGAGCACCTTTGGGATGTGGTGGGAAATTTGCATCATGGATGTGCAGCCGACTAATCTGCAGCAGTTGTGTGATGCTATCATGTCAATATGGACCAAAATCTCTGAGGAATATTTCCAGTACCTTGTTGAATCTATGCCTCGAAGGATTAAGGCAGTTCTGAAGGCAAAAGGGGGTCCAAACCAGTACTAGTAAGGTGTACCTAATAAAGTGGCCGGTGAGTGTACATATATATTAAAATTATTAAATAAATTGATAAATTAAAAAAAGAAAAATATATATAAATATATACAAATTTATAATGTCTAACAATATATTCTTAAATATAATTATTATTTCTGATGAAATCAAAGCTTATAACATGACAAAAAAGTTCAAATGATCTGATATTTTAAGTTTAGTCATCCTGCTCCTTTTTTGTAATTCGTTTTAACTATTTTCTATAAGCACCCATTTTGGGCCACTTTTTGCTGTTTTCCGCTGCCACTCCAGCAATAAACCTAGACATATACCTCATCAAACACACCGTATTCAAGTGTTAGCTCATTAGTAGACTTCTCCATGACATTAAAGATTGTCTCAAATGAGGAAGACCTCATTCACCACAGTTTGAGAAGCCGGCTGTAAAGTCCCTCACTGGAGGCCACAGTGCCAACACAACACCCTCAGTAACTGCAGTCCTCAGGTCAGCCCTCGCCACAACTCAAAACCACCTTCATGTTCAAGAAGCCTGAATCCCTCATCATTAAACCTTTTCCCAAGCGAACACCGCCAGACCCATATCTTATTTCTCTCCTCCGCACAGCACACATACATCTGTGTGCAAGGATGAGCCTCCATTTTGAAACGAGAGACCTCTCTTCTTTTGTCTCATTCTGTCACTCCTGCCCACAGGCATGTCACCAGAAACAGCTCAGACATCTCTCAAAGGAAAGCCAGAGCAGAAAAGCAAAAAAAAAAAAAAAAAAAAAAAGAGAGAGAGAGAGAGAAAGAAACCCTCCTTTCCACATTTTAAATTCTCGTTAGCAGAGCCCATTTCACACCTAGATACCCAATTAGCAATTAGCAAAGCTTTAAAGTGCAGTCCTGAGCCGAGGCCCTGATCCCGGCCTGATTTGTATGCGCTTTGTGCAGATAGCGATAAGAGAGAGGCTGAATACATGTATAGTTTTAAATTTAATTTCATAATCATTTGCATGGCAGGGTAGCCTGCGGGCGTGAGGGAAAATAACATGCCCGCTCTTCAAAAGGCAGATCAGGCTCGTTACATGGGCTGTGCGGAGGATTGGAGAGCGGCCTTTTTATGTGCAGGCAGGTAATTTGTTCCTTGACTAATCTGAAGAGATAGAGAAGTTCAGAGGAAGCACTTTTTTAAAAAACAGTGTGAGCGCAGCATCACAAATCGCCTCTACCTCCGAGGCTTGGGAGAGAATGAAAGCGAGAGAGAGAGGAACACCAAGGTGCGATATAGCTGAACCTACTGCCAGAGCCCCAGGCTGACGAGAAAAAAAGAGAGAGTAACTACTGAATGTGTGAGAGTGTGTGTGTCTGGGTATGTACGGCTCAGAGAGAGAGAGATGGAAACCATCTTTGGGCGAGCCAACATGGAGATGGGAGAGATGGAAATGGGGCACCTGTAGTGCATGCTGATACTTTCTGGTAGCTGTTTCACTGTTGCGCTCAGATATAACCGTATGTGTGCTGGAAAGTGCTATTTTACACTCTTTTGTGTATTATTTTTTTCATAGAATAATACCAGAGAAGAAACTTTCTGGTTTCTCAAAGAACATTTTAGTGAAAAGTTCTTCTAAGAGGCATTTAGTCAAAGTAAGATAAGCCTTTTCATAATCTAAAGCAGCGTTTCTCAACCACGTTCCACCAGCACATGTTTTGGATGTCTTCTTTGTCTGTCACACCCATTATAGGTCTTTCAGTCTCTCCTAATGAGCTGTTCATCTGATTCAGGTGTGTTTGGTCAAGGATACATGAAAATGTGCAGAGCTGGTGGTCCTCCAGGAATGTGGTTGAGAAACACTGATCTAAAGAATGCTTTTCCACTGTAAAGACGCTTTTCTGGAATGAAAAGCTTCTACTTTTGATATTTTACTTGGAAAGGAAACATAATTAAACAGACCCATATGGCTTCTCTTTAAGTCTGTGAAAATATTCTAGATAGTTTGAATAGTCAATTTATTTAATATTTTCCTATTTCTCGTTAGTAATAGTTTAAATCACTTAATTCATTTATTATTGTTTTTCTATGTAATATAGTAAAAAAAACTATTGTACACTTTTTTTTTAATATGTTGTTGGGCGACACGGTGGGTCAGTGTTTAGCACTGTCACCTCACAGCAAGAAGGTCGCTGGTTGAAGTCACGGCTAGGTCAGTTGGCATTTCTGTGTGGAGTTTGCATGTTCTCCCTGCGCTGGCATTCCCTATTTTAAACTTTGCACTGCACATTACATTAAATAACCACAATCACACAAGTGCTCGATAATTGATACAGGCCTAATTTGAATCAAAAGTTGTATATTTCAGTTAACAATAATAACCTTTCTCGTTTAAGTCTGACCATTATAGGGTAGGGCTGAATCAAGAAGTATTCGAAATCGATATTCAGAGCCTATAATTGCTCAAATTTTTCCATGACGATTTTTTTCAATTGCTTGCCCTACATGTCATGTGACGTCGCTCTGTAAAGTCTGCGGCTGATTTTGGCCACTTTGCAGCCACATCTGATCTCTGGTCAAGTAGGACGATAGACTCATTCTTGAGCCTTACTAGGGCTGGGCGATTTGGCCTAACATAAAAATCTCGATTAATTGAACATTTTGACTCGATAACGATTAATGAACGATTATTTTATTTATTTATTTTATATTTTTGCCCTCATTGACAAGTTCACTGACAAGTTTTGTACAGTAAATATGCTCACATATTACAAAAGAAAGATTTTTTAATGTAGGGTGGATTACTTGATTTTAAAATAATAGAAGGAAACACACACTATCTACTATCTATTATTTTTATTGAACATCAATGCTGAACAAAACATACATTCCCTAAAACGTGATTCTCTGCGCCGCCCACCATCATTACCACTACCAAACCAACCAATCACAAAGCTTGTTCTACATGTCGTTGTGACATGTAAGTACATTTTTTGGCGGTGCACAGGTATGCGAATGCTGTGCTGGACTGTACACATGACCTTGGCAGAAGTATAATATCATAATAATAATAATAATATAATAAGTATAAATCAGAATATATTAGGTACATACCTGTCAACATTGGGATGTGAAAATAAGGGATATGCCCACAATAATAAGGGCGGCCCCTGGTGGTTCGGCGGTACGGGTTGCGTATAGGCTCGGCTAGTTTAAAAAAAAAAGTTTATTTGCCACCCTTCAGAGAAAGACTGAAAATACAGGAGAAATACGGGAAAACACCTGTACTGGATGATTGTGGGATAGAACAGTAAAATACGAGAGAATCCTGGGAAAAACGTGAGGGTTGACAGGTATAAATAAGTATAATTCTGCCTTAACAGAGCGGGGTCAAGTGACTCCACACACGGTAGGGAAAGTAATTGAAAAAAATCCTCCTGGAAAAATAAGATCGATTATAGGTTCTTAATGTTTCGATTTCGGTTATTTTTTCAATTAATCCCTAAGCTTTACTTTGCACTACATTGATGATGATTGGAAGCTGCGCGAGAGATGCATTTAGACAGCATTTAAAACTTGTCAGTGAACTATGAGGACATAAATAAATAAATAAATAAATAAAATAATCATTTATTAATCGTAATCGAGTTAAAATGTTCAATTAATCGAGATTTAGATTTTAGGCCAAATCATCCAGCCCTATTATAGGCTACAGTTCATTTCCCATGTATGTGTCGCAGGGTACTCGGAGAGAGTCAGAATTATGGTAAGACTTGCATGACATCCTGCTCTTAATCTTATCCATATTCATGCATGCATATGCAAAGCACAGAGAAGCGCAGAAGACAGCGTTAGGATTAGTAACCTGTGTTTGAGGTGATTCCAAGCTCACATTAACATGTTGAATATTCCACAGGAATGAGTCAGAAAACTCAGCAACTCTGCCCTGTCCGTGGGCAGCAATTCAGCGCCGCATGCGATCCATTGTGTGCGTTTTAGTGGGTGATGGTGTTCCGTACAGGAATGCTTGTGTTCTCTACGAGGCCAATTACATTTGTGCTTTATGCTCCCCTACAGTTATACAAGACTTTTCCAGATTTGGCAGATGAGGCTTTTGCTGACTGTGTCATCCACACATGTCCACTCTGTCTCCGCAAAGTTTTTTTTAGGAAGAAGCAACATGTTTAAGGGCCAAATGCAGGTCACAAAATATCATGTTCTTAATATAATGTCAAATTCTGTTTTAAACAGTAGGTGAACACTATACCAGGTTTACATATCGGATCAGCTGGATTCTGGAACATGCAAATAATGGACAGTGAAATAATAATGGACACTAAAATTTAAAAAAGTTAAGGGGGAATTATTAAATTAATAATATACTATTAAAGTATGAGGGTTAAAAAACAATGCTTTAGATGGATGGATGGATGGATGGATGGATGGATGGATGGATGGATGGATGGATGGATGGATGGATGGATGGATGGATGGATAGATAGATAGATAGATAGATAGATAGATAGAGATAGAAAAAATGCAGGGTTTCACATAATTCATTCATGTTGTCCCAACACAAATCGATTAAGTTAACACTTTTAACAAATTTATGTGAATTCAACATAAAAAATTAAGTTGTCCCAATAAATCTCAATAATTGTGTTGTTTCAGCTCATTTTAATTAAGTAGTTTGAACAAGTAAAAAACTATATATATTTTTGAGTATAGATAGATAGATAGATAGATAGATAGATAGATAGATAGATAGATAGATAGATAGATAGATAGATAGATAAAATTGGGTACATGTACATCAATAAAGTACAAAATACAAAAGCCAAGCCCCTCTAGTGCACACTACAGAGTGCTCTTTTTTAATGACAAACCTCCCTTGGCCAGGTAACCTAATTAGACCGCTCAGACACTACCACATACATCCACTTGGACAGTAAATGCCAATTCCACGAGCTGGTAGCATGAGGCGCCACAGCTGTGATCCAGCAGAAGACAACTTATACGACACGATACAGTGCTCAGGAAACACAATCAGTGCACTTAAAACACGGCTCCATTGAAACATGCGCACGTGCGTCTTTCTCTTCTCTCTCGCTCTGAGCAGCAGCTGTAGCGCATTACAGGACGAGAATGAAGGAATGCTTAACTTTAAACACAGCGGTTAAAAATAACAGTCTCAGCTAAACACGAGTAAACAAGAAAAAACATCCTCGGGAACATTCAAAAGTGTTACAAATGCGCCAAAACGCGCTCTTTAATACCATCAACCCCACAAGCCGAAACCTTACATGAGCACTACAAAAGCAGCCGTTGTGTTAAAGAGCAGATTTTCACAATATCTTTCATCAAATTCGCCTCGCATTTATCGTAGCGCATCGCTAAACCTAATCGAGGACGCCATTACGATTTCAATTATTCGAGGCTTCGCTCCAGAACAGTTTCGCATGTGACAAGAGACAAACTGCTTTAAGTGTCGTTTCGCGCTGCCATTACACACAAATCGGGAAGCGACAGGATGTAAACTGGGAGAAGATAAATATTTTTGTCCCAAACGCGCTCATCCTTTGGCACATGCGTACATGCAGCTGCGCTCTGAAGACCCACTGTCTCTCTCTGTAGAAAAAACCCCACAAAGCCCAATCTGGCGCTCCTCACCTGGAACATGGGACATCCAGCGACGTGTCACCTCTCCGCGTTTGGGCTCCTGTCCGCGCCCCTTGCTCAAGCGCTGAGGAATGGAGCCCAGCTGAAGCTGAATTCACAGAGAGTCGCTCCAGGGGTTTCACAACCCCTCTGGGCCAGACCCGGATAGAGCAAAAGAGAGAGAGAGGAGAGAGAGAGCGCTCAAACAAACGCCCCTGCAGATCTCTGTTCACTTCAGGACAACTAGTGAATTAACCGATCACAAGAATGAGCTATTTGTAATACGCAAAATATGCAGTTTCTCTTATTCAAGGATGTAAAAAGGATCTGGTGATTTTTCTGCGTAAAACAGTCGTCCTCATTTCTACATCTTGAAGCGGGGAGGCAGATTTGAATGGTTATGATTAGTTTTGATGGAACGCTGCCGCAGGCGCTTCCTGCAAATGGATGGTGTGTGCGCGCACGGGCGCGCTCACAGAGGGGGAGAGGGCCATTACACAGACTGAAACCTATGTCACGGCTATGCAAAACCTATAAATAAGGAAAAATACTGTATTCGGTGTAGACATGGGCCGGTATAAGTTTCTGATGGTATGATAACCTTGGATAAAAATACCACGATATCGCGGTATTCTGATTACTGCTCTAAAATAGGTTCTTTTTAAATATCTGGGTAAAAAAACACCTTTCCCCCATTGAACACAATATATTTAATTTTAGGAAACATTTATAATATTTAATAATATAAACCCTGAAACCGGTTATCGATGCCTAATTCGGTGTAATGGAAATTAACTGATATTAATGTATGTGACTATTGATAAGCTCTAAAATATAGCTTGTGATGCGCATTCTGTAAAGCTCACATGTTTGATTGTTTCAACCTAAATTTGGGGCAAATATGTACAAAACCAACTGGTGGGTTATTGTTTTAAATGACAGTTATAACCAGGGTGCGAATTATACATTGATGATCAGGGGGTTCAGCTTTTTGAGTAATGTTTGTTGGTCTAAAACAAGCTTCAGTTAATCAAACATATGTATTTACTTAAATTACATCTAATTTATTAATAAAATGTATTTAAGTTTTTATTGTTTTGAGGGATATTTAGTGTATTCTGAGTCTGACCCTACAGTATACTCAGCTATTTCAGAGATTACTGTAGGTCAAACTAAACAAACTGTGCAGAAATTGTACATTACGTTAGGCTGTATGTAGAAACCAACAGCTATTTTACAAGAAAAATGTCTTTTGAACACTTACGGTGCCTATCGGTAATCTAAATCTGCCGGTTTCTGACTTTTCATTTATTTTTTTTCTTTCACATAGACTGATGCACGATTTTGCTTTCACAATGTTATGAACTGTTATAGGGGTGGTCAAATGTATACTGTATTTATATTATCTAGTATTTCAATTATAAATTTTATTGAAGATACAGATCAGAGCAAACTATTTCTTACTATTTAAAGGACTGACCCCCCATACATGTTTTTTGACGTCCTTCAGGGGGATCAAGCATTAATTGGGGGGTCAATCCCCCCAAACCCCCCTGTAATTCGCACCCTGGTTTTAACTCACCTATTGTGTTTGTTCATATTTTACTCATAATTTAGTTGAAACCACTCAACATTTTTACAGCAATGATTCTCTTGGTTTTCTCGTGGTTTATATTATCTCCATTTTTTGTTTAGTTTTGATCCTGCATTCATATTTCAGTCAAACTGCACCAGATTTCACCTGAAAGTAAACCAAACCCCACCAGAACCTTTCCAACTGTTTCTTTTATTGTTTGGTGTCTACCAAGGATGGCCTATACTGTTGCATTCACTCTCTGGTGCGATAACTCTGTGAAGTGGTTCACTTAAGTGTAAACATTATACAAAAACTGTGGTAACACTACAATAACAGTACATGAATAATGATGTATTATTATGTAAACTAAACATTACTTAATTATGAATTAATGATGAGTTAAGGCGTGCTAATTATGAACAAATTTTTAATACAACATGAGTTCATGTGTGAATAATGATTAATCGTAATTACTTGTTTGTACATGTTGTTAATTGATGTATTAATTAACCTTTAAGTTTAAGCTAAGTGTAAGCAACATGAACTCATGAGCTGTTAATGTATAATTATGTCATGACTAGGGCCAGACGGAATCTGCGGACATTTTTTGCTATTTATGCAGAGAATTTTGGTAAAAATCTGCAGATTTTTGCAGAATTATTTTGGGAGTATCATAACCACAACCTTAATATGTGAAATAAAAAATAATATCTTTTTAAAAGTTTTATTTAATGTTTAAAATGCAGATCCAATTAGATCCACTTTATTTGGTAAACAAAGCAAGTCTCATATATAATATATCTACAAAATAAGAAAATATTCCTTTATAAACTATATTGTACATAAATCAGGTGAACATTTTTATATTAGTCAATAATATTACTGTAATTAATTTAAAAACTGAGTAAATATAGACATACACACATTTACTCAAGTAAATAAACAGAATTAATGATGCGCTAAAAATCTGCGGAATATCTGCAGAATTCTGTACGTGCAGATTCCGTGTGGGCCTAGTCATGACTTTACTTGGAGGGGCACATCATCGTTAACTCATCCTTCATGAACTCCTGTGTTGAAACTGTTCATGTTGATATTGACAGAACACTTTTCTATTGTTATTCAGTGTAAATGCACTAGACGGATGTGCATAAGGAGTTCATGAGTAGTTAAGAATGGGATAATGATGACGTGCCCCTCCAAGTAAAGTCGTGATATAATTATACATGAACATATCATGAGTTCATGATGGCTGAATTAAGAATAAACTATCGCTAATATAATAATACATTAATTCACAAACAATCATGTACTAACAAGGAAGCCATTACAAAACTCACAAACACACAAACTCATGCGACTCATGTTGCAGATATTTCATAATAAGTGCATACATCAACTCATCATTAGTTAACAAAACATATTTTTAGTTTACATATTAACACATCATTCATGTACTGTTGTATTGTATTGTAAAGTGTATGTGAACTACACTGGTGGACCAATGAAAGTCCAAACAAGCCTTGGATGTAGTGGTTTGACTGAAATAAGAACGCACACAGACATGTAAACAAATCAAAAACTGAATGTGAATTCACAAGAAAAGGACAAAATTCTGTTTTACCCATACATTATAATACCAACACTGCCAATTACAATTCAATACAAGCATTGGAACCATATGTTTTTAAAAAATGCCAGGGTTGATATTAAGCAAACCAGGAGTAAATGTATTATTTTGTTTTTGGTTAATGAACCAAGAAACCCAAACTGCAAGTGTGAACACCCTAAAGGTCCTTTCAGTTTGAACTAACCAGGAAGGTCACGGAAATGTCATGGAGATTCATTGCTTAAAATGTGTTGGGACACTGCATGTTATTTGGTGTAAAATATGAACTGTGAACTAAAGTGTTTATTTCTCACCAGAACTGTTGTTGAATATGTTTACTGCGCTGGGAATATCACTACGTCTAACATTATTTGTGTATACACACATTTAATTGGGTGTACCATTCACAGTTCGAGGACTGATGTTGAGTTACTATGTTTTACTGTGCACATGCTATAAAAGAAAAGAGACTGAAAAGATTGTAGGATAGGGGATGACAACAGGACATTTCAGACTAACACACACACATGCACACACACACACACAGCCCTCAGGCCAGAGCATTATGGCTGACTCCACTGTTTCAGCCTTTCAGACAGATTTTACCATCAGCATCTTATCTTTAGTTAAACAAATGCAGCTTTCTTTCTTTCTTTCTTTCTTTCTTTCTTTCTTTCTTTCTTTCTTTCTTTCTTTCTTTCTTTCTTTCTTTCTTTCTTTCTTTCTTTCTTTCTTTCTTGTCGTATTCGTCTCCAGCACTTGCTGTCTGTCTCCCTGACAGAAGAAGGGATGATAGAGGGTATTAATCTCAGTCCATTCTCATTGAAAGTGCTGCCACTCTTCCGCATCTCCCATAATGAGACACATCATTTATCTGCCTGTTCGCTGTGTCTGCGTTTGTCAGCCAGAACCATGAGAAACATTTGAGTGTGTGTTAGAGCAAGGTTTTAGCTTGTCGAGAATGCGTGGCAAACCGAGAGAAGGTATACGAGAGAGTAGGTGTGCAGCAAACTGCGCGAAAAAAGTGTGTTTGCATATGTTTATGTGCGTGTGTGGCACCTTCTCAGTTCACTCCAGGCACTGTGAGAATCAAACAATTTCATGCAGCGAGCAGAAGGGGAAATGAACTGAGCCGTGAGCCATAATAAAATTATCCAAATGTTATTATGGCGCCGGCTGCCTCTGTCCTACTTTAATACACATTTCAGCTCCTCCGGGTCTCCTGCTGGCACTAGCCCTGCTGAATAAATCAACATTAGCTTATGTCTAAATTATTAAGGAAGTGACTTAGGCTCCTGTTTATTGTATAAATTATTAGGAGGGTGAAAGTGTTAAATGCTTGATTTGCTATTTAAAATTCAAAATTCCCTAAGTAGCGGCTATTTCTCGGTGTTTCCGCATGGTGGGCTTGTGCAATGCATGCATGCACACACCTCTGTGTTCGTGTATTTGCAGAGATATGAATCCTGATTGAAAATGTGGTGTTTTATATTACTTTACTTCTAATATTCTTATTATACTTTTGCATTTGAATTTGATCAAACTCTGGACGGCATAAACCATGGAACTGTAACATCCCCCAAAGCAAATTATGTCTGGCCCAGCTTTGGCCCACTCAATCAGCTTTTGCTTGGCCCACATGTCTCAGTGAATTACGGTACATGACTGGACCAATTCTGGCTTCCAGTCAAGGGCCAAACATGGACTATATCTGGGCCAAGTCTCAGCCAAGTTAATAACCCATAACTAAGCCTGAACTGCCGGATGAATGCCTACCGTGCCAGATTTATGCCAAATCTGGGCCATAATTCTTTGCTATCTGGGATTAAATTCATCCATGTATTTACAGTAGGCCTATATTTATTACAAACCAGCTTCATGGAAAGATGAAAGTGAAATAGAAGAACATCAATCAATCAATCAATCAATCAATCAATCAATAAAGAAAGAAAAAAGACAGAAACTATATATTTCCATAGTAGTTTATGCGCATCTTTTCTTATCAAATAAAAAGTTTAATTTTTAAAAAAGTATAAATTTTTTATGCACATTTTCAAAATACACATAAAAATAGGTGGATGGAAACGTAGCTAATCACTGTCATTTGGTGACTATTGCATATCTGTTTTTGACCAGAGAAATTACATCCAGGCAAACATGCTCCTGCAGGGCCCAGGGCCCACATCAAATCTAAACAGGTCCAGTGTGGGCTAGCCCAGGTGTGGTCCACAGCTGCGGGCTCTGTTTAAGTAGCCCACAGCTGACAGCCCACATTAATCCCGTGAAAGCTCAGAGAGGGTTTCTTGGTTCCTAATTGGCCCACCCCAAGGAACCCCAGTGGGCTGCAAGTGAAAGGGCCTTGAGAGTTTGTTCATTGGCAAAACATTGGCCTCTTAGTGCTGACCCTGCATGAGCAGCCCTCACCTAGCCCCCAGAAAGCCCTTACTAGACCCACACTGCCTCTGCATTGGTGGCCCACACTTTATTCCTCTTAATATTTTAGTGTGTGTACATGGCAGTTTCTCAATTCCAAGAACGCAGAGAATGGACTTGCGTTCTTGTGAAGAGCAGTCTTGCCAAGTTACCTCAGAAGAATGAACTGGGGAGATCATGAGAAAACAGATTGCGTCCTTTGAGAACTGAGAGGCTGCGTTCTTCCTGATGGTCACATGACCTTCACACATTTTTTAATGGAAAATTTGTTAAACATTAAAGCATTCATACAATGATTTATTGTTTTTCCCCTTTTCACAATATATACTATGCATAAAAACCTAACAAATAAATAAAACAAACTTAATACAAATTTCAGCAAAAAACTCCCTTAATGTGTTTATGCTTATATTAAGATGTTCATGTTAATGTTTACTTTCACCGTCTCATTTAGGGAAAATCCTGAGATAAATTTGTTCTATCTTTAACTTTAATAATAAATCTATATAAAATGCTGCGCTTCCCACCTCCTTTTTCAGCCGCAGTGACTTCTGGGACTTCTCGAGCGAGTTTTGCTCTCAGTTCTGCATCGATGCGTCCTTGCTATCAAGAGCACATCCGGGAACTTTCACATGTCCTCCGCTCTTGCAGTCTTGAGTTTTGGAACTGAGCTCTGGCAGTTGATGAAGACGTTACATGAGAACACGAGGACGCAAGAACGCTGAGGAACGTATATTGAGAAACAGCCCATCTTTAAGAATAGTATGGAGGAAGACCAGTTATCTGACAGGAAGCAGGAAACAATATACAGACAACACAAGAGGACTACTAACAGCTTACAAACTTTTCTGGACTATGGAGTTTCCTTTGTCTGGACTTACCTTTCCAGAATACTCTTCCAAGCTTGAGTATTATCATTGTTTTGGATTGATGGACAATTAGATATTACAATTGGTGGACTAAAACCTTGAGACTGTGTGTACTTGTTTGCTTTCAACACACTGTTTATGTTTTAAAGTCCAGTGAATGTTTGTTAATACACCTTTCCCACTTCAGTTTCATTGTGTAATTCTTGTAACACTTACAAACCATTCACACAATTAAAATCAGCCATATTTTAGAACTTCACAGTTGAGAGAATGTTCATTACAGATCCTGAGTGAAAAACAACAAAGGCTGCAATGACATTATGGAAATAAAAAAATCCAGGTGTATAATGACTGAACTGAAAAGTATTGATAATAAAACTGATTTATTGTTGCAGATTATAGTGCACGCACTCTGGAGGTTTAGTGGGGGCTA
This sequence comes from Danio aesculapii, assembly GCF_903798145.1. NCBI lineage: Eukaryota > Metazoa > Chordata > Actinopteri > Cypriniformes > Danionidae > Danio > Danio aesculapii. The sequence goes on from NC_079454.1 coordinate 12,163,431, forward strand.
GCTCTAAGGGGCCAATGTTTTACCAATGAGCAAACTCTCAAGGGCCCTGCACTTGCAGCTCACTGGGGGGCCTTAGGCTAGCCCTTCAGTAAGTGGGCCCATTAAGGACCAGCACAGACTTGTTTGCAGGGAAGACATCACATCCCATTAAATATTGTGTCTTTCTAGTGTCGTGGTCTGGTTTTGCTCCAGGGTTTTATCTTTGTTATTGTTTTGTAACAGCGTTCTCTTGTTTCTTCTGTAACAGCCATAGAGGAGACTGGTGTGGTGAAATACTTGCCAATGTTTAAACAGTAGCTGAAACAAGCTGGAAATAATGGAGTTTAAATGTAATTAGAGCTTAAGCAACAAAAGTTTGCTCACTTCAGATTTTGTTGCTTATTTAACTGAGTTGAGTGAGCAGTTTTTGAGATTTCAGGATTCCCCATTTATCTAGACTTGGTCTTGGATGAACCGCCCAGAGGCATTGCAAATATGGCTGCTGAGTGAACAGGCTGACTTTGAAAGGGACTTTGCTTTTAATGAGCCAGATTGCTAAATTTCTCTGTTTTTTATTTATTTTATTAGTTGAAGCTTTAATTGGTTTAGCTATGTTTTTTGGTTATAAAACCATGGCCAATTTCCGTAAGGAAATCTACAAGCTAATAAACTATTAGCAAACTTTTAAGCATAGTTTTGCATTGCTATTTAGCCTGTTATTGTATAAATCAACTTCGCTATTTAGAAGAAACACTATTATTCACCGCCATTTTGTAAAATATTCATTAAGAGAGTCTGAAATCGCATTCTGAGACATTGGAAAAGGGCTAAACAACACTTTTAATGAGCCAGATTTTACAGTTGCTAAGCTTTTAACTAGGTCTTTATTGTAATGCTTGGTGGAATTAGTAATTATTATTTCCTAACTGAACTTTGTCATTTAGAATAAACACTATTACTGACAGTCATTTTTATATATTAAAAAAGTAATTCAGGGTGTCTGAAGTTACATACTGAGACATTAGCAAAAGTACTTTTAATGAGCCAGATTGCTAAACGTCTTTGTTATATCTACTGTCTACAAGTTAATATTAGCCTACTTGTGAGGATGACTCATTTTTGTAAGTAAACTTTGCTGTAATGAATAAATGAGCGTATTGTTTGCATTTTATAAAAGCCATTTGGTTCATGCGCAATTACATTCCTGAGAAGATCCTGCATTTAATCTTATTAAAGGACCATTAAATGGTAAGTTTACCCCAAAATTTAAATTTAATCACCGTGTAGTTATTCCAAACTAGTTTGAGTTTCTTTTCTCTCTGCTGAACACAAAAGAAACTATGTTTAACAATGATGGTAACCAAAACTCACAGGCCAGAACAAGTAGAGGATTTGTAAATGATGACCAAAGTCTGGATAACAATAACTGCCATATAAATGGGTAGAACACATACAAGTGTGTAAAGTAAAATCTGTTACTAATCACTCACCCACATGTACATTCATTCCTAAGATCTTAGTTCATCTTCAGAACACAAATTAAGATATTTTAGATGAAATCCGTGAGCTTCCTCTACATACGTTACAGCAGCAGTCCAGAGACATTGAAAGTCCAGAAAAAGAACCAAAAACATTGTCAAAACATTCCATGTGACTTCATTGGTTCAGCTGTAGTTAGCTCCAAGAACACTTTTGTGAGGCAAGAAAAACTGTAAAAATGACTTTGTTTACCAGTATCTTTAGTGATCTTATGATTTGCCTTAATCTGAATAAGAAAATAATATGATTCAGGTGTTTACATGAGTTGCGTTTTGAATGTTACATTCATGATTCCCAGTTACATGTTATAGTACATAGATTCATTAAAGTCAGTGCGTCACCAGCGTATAAATGTTTCCTTCAGTTTGTGTCTGTGGTCCTTTAAGATATAATCAAAAATCACTGTTTACGGGGTAGACTCTTGATCAGAGTATTGTCTTATTCAGGACTTGACATTAACTTTTTTGATCACCAGCCATTGTGGCTAGTAGTTTTCCAACATCACTAGCCATTCTGCATTTTTACTAGCCACAATTTTATTGTTGGGAAAATATATTTTAAACACATAAATATGACTTTGACATGCTAAAATTACTTGATATAGATTTTGTGTTATGTCCACATGCCTCCTCATTCATTTCAGTTGGGTCGTGGTTTCATAGTATTACAATTAGTTTTTATTTCACAGAATTTTCAGAGCTCAAAATGAAGGATTTACCAAATTTATCTCTGACCACACCAAACATATAAATAATAATTTCTTAGCCACAAATTTTAAATGTGGCAAACAAGCAAAATATAAAAATATACTTTTTATCTAGCAAAACATATACACAGTAATCTGTCCTGGCTAAAGGTCCCATCACCACTTAACTACACATAAATGGTGAGTTAGTCTCCCATAAAAGCAATGTTACTGTAAAAAATTATAATTAAACCATATTAATACAAAAGAAAGCAGGTAAAAACGTGTACGATGATAAAAGGATGATCACACACACATGGTTAACGTTAGACCCATTAATAATCTGTTCAAAGAATCTTCAAAGCGAAAGCAACCGGTGCTGCTTGCAAAAATACAAATCTGGAACTCTTGAAACCAGAAAGACATGTTGTGGGTGCATGTTCATCAATTTTTGTCTAGTCTATTTGAAAGAGATCAGTTGCGTTTCTAAGTACAGTTGCTTCACGCAAGGAAACGAGAGCGCGCACATGCTTTAAACAGTCACGGGCATCACATCAGCTGTTAGTGCGAATGATCATCCTCTCATTCGGTATTCACCTGGTTTCTTTTGCTTGCACGAACATACTTATTTTGTCAGTCACGTTGGGTTGTCAGAATCCTTGCTTGTAAAATATAGCCATACTTTAGAATGCTTAGTTTAAGCTAAGCTGGATTAAAAGATCTGTTCAGCTCTCTGTGATCATCAATCATCATCAAATGTGATCAAGAATGAGTTTTACAAGTTTTTTTTACATCGCTTTTAAAACACGTGTAATAAATACGGTAAAATCGCTACTTAATTCGACACCACAGCCGCATGACAGTACAAAAAGACGCTTCAATCCTGGTTTGTCGACGTTAAATCAGGTTTATTTTAATATTTAATATTTTAGTCAGATTGACTGATGTAAGTTGTGTTGACTATAAAAGTTCGTTTGATTCAACCAAAACACTTGTAAGAAGTAATATTTCATCAAGCCTCGGCTGGGTCAGTTGGCGTTTCTGTGTGGAGTTTGCATGTTCTCCCTGCGTTCGCGTGGGTTTCCTCCGGGTGTTCCGGTTTCCCCCAAAGTCTAAAGACATGCCGTATAGGTGAATTGGGTAAGCTAAATTGTCCATAGTGTATTAATGTGAATGAGTGTGTGTGTGTGGATGTTTCCCAGAGATGGGTTGCAGCTGGAAGGGCATCCGCTGCGTAAAAAACATATGCTGGATAAGTTGCCGGTTCATTCAGCTGTGGCGACCCTAAATTAATAAACGGACTAAGCTTAAAAGAAAATGAATGAATGAATATTTCATCATACAGCCCCTAGTAAACTCTCACGCAGATGAGAAAGGTATTGGTGAACAAACTAGATTTTACAGCTTTTATTTTTGATCTCGGCATGGTAAAAGCACTGCATCTTATGGCTCAGTGCTTTACTATTACTACACAAGTCACAAAGTTAAAAAACAAGATAATTGTGTTATTTGTTACGACACATAAGTTCAGTTGCAGTGACCTGTACAGATAAACAAAGAAAATTATAAGTAAATAATGAAATTAAGCATCAGGAGCAGGCCTGTTGCAATATTTATTTTAAATTCATTTACTCTTTCTCACTCAAAAAGCAAATTTGTTTGTCTTCATAAATATCATTAAGCTATCCAGATGAAGTCCCCTTCAATCAAAACAAGTCGTCAAACTATTTAAAGGGGACCTATTATGTCCCTTTTTACAAGATGTAAAATAAGTCTCTGATGTCCCTAGAGCAAGAGTCTTAAACTTAAATTGGCGGGGGGCCATATCAGTGACTGACAATTTATAGGAGGGCCGTTTTAACTTCCAATCGCAAGAAAAAAGTGGAAACTTTATGTAATTGATGCACTCAGACGTTCTTCCCCAGATTATCAAAGCTCCTCTTTTTTGTTTCTTATTGTACATATTGAAGGGGTAGTTTAATAATAGGCATAATAATAATAATAATAATAATATTTATGTCCCAATCAATTGTTGCTTAACCAAAAGTTGAACATATAGTGTAAGACAGCAGAAAAGAGTTTGGGTAACTTATTGACTTTACTGTCAGTTGTTCTTCTCAATACCATTCCCTTTTGTAGAACTACAACCAAGAGGGGAAAAGTATGTATATATTCAAATTCACGTTAACATGTTCAATTCAGCCAGCAGTAAAACTTTACCAATGCATCTTTTTTTTTTTAAACAAATCTAAATATGCATATGAGAAAAATCTATTAAACGAGACCATTTGAATCGAATATTAGCAAAATGATCACATTTACACCACCAACATAACATGTAAGCCATGAAGAGGTGTTTGTAAAACAAAATACAGGCGGTATAAAACTGATTATAATCAAATGACCCTTGAATATTTACAAAAATAGAGCTCTACTAAAAATAGAGCACTTATGGACATATATTTCAATGTTTAAATCAGCCCCAGAAATAATCTGCATGTGTGTTACTCTCGACCGCACACTGAGAGAACCGAAAGTAACCCGAACATATAGTACAGTACTTTAAATGTCCAGTAGGTGTGGGGGTCAAAACCACAAGTGGCTATATGCGACTGCACAACAATGATAGTGATTCAAAAATATAAGGTTTGTTGGGCTAAATCTTGTTATATTTTTGATGTCAGTTGTGGGCTGGAGGGAGTAGGAGGGGGGCGCAAATGGCCTGTGGGCCGGTGGTTTGACACCCCTGCCCTAGAGTCTGTATGTGATGTTCCAGCTCAAAATACTCCAGAAATAATGTTTTATAACTCTTTGAAACTGCCCCTTTCAGGTTTTTATCCAAATCGTGGTGACTGTCGCTTTAAATTCAAATGAGAATGTGCTTTCAAAAGAGGGTGGAGCTACAAATGCCTGTGCATCACCAGTGGGAGATTCAATAACAGGACTAATATTATTTCTGTCAAAATAAGTGTCTCAGAAGAATATATAGTCTATTGAGACTACAGTGTTCATTGGTTCATCCTAAAACTCCACATTTATTATTCTCTTAGTCACTGCCATTATCTTCAGCAGGTAAAACTCTAGCGGACAGCTATTTTTCACTCAGGGCTTTCATGCTAATGAGGGAGAGGTCACTAATGGGTGGGGCTTTCCCCCTCCTATGACACATACAAAGGGAGAATGTCAATCAAAATGTTTCTGCAGACTGTTTTTATAAAGTGTGATTATTAAACAGAATTAATTAATGTTTTACCTTTAGAGGCTGGATATATTAACACACTCTTGCCAACTGTGATTAAACCCCTTTTAAAAGTGACTTTTGCAAAATAAGTCCCCTTTAAAACTCAAACCAGTGTCTTTCTTGCAGATGTAGACACAAGCTTCCACGCGTAGAACATCACTTTCCTTTGTCTCAGGAATATTCATCGGGCTGCTTAATATTACACAAAACCACAGTGTGAGCTTGCATGAATATTCATGGTCAGATTGTTTATTGTCTTAAGCCTCTGGCTCTGACTTCAACTGTCACCGCATCAAACTCTCATGCCTTAGTGTATATGTGCACATACATATCCTCCTATGTGTTTCTTATGTGTGCATCTAAATGACTTACTGTGCTTTTGCCATTTTCATCCCTTGATTTGGGGTTTAATGTCTGTAATGACTTCAGTTTGTATGTTGGATTGGCTCATACACACACACATACACACGAAGGCTTTGATGCTGTATAGTCAGTGGTTTGGACAGCTTTCTGTGTGCGTTCTGATGGAGAATCTCCTTTGTAGTCACATGGGAAAATAAATATTTGAACAGACTAACTGCTCAGTGTTTTTTTTCTTTCTCCAATTAATTTAAATGGAGCAATTAAGATTTGAATTTCCATAAATAGCTGAGGGAACAACTGAAGTGTGAGGTGGGGGTTTGCCTCTGTTACAGACAAAAGCCTTGGGATTAAACACCTTCTTAATTATAAATAAAAATATGAGCATTGCACCCTCTTCCTCTTCTGCTTTATACACATATAGAACAGGATCCTTGTGTCTTTTATATGCTGAATTTACAATATTTTCTTTGTTTTGTTCCTGTCATTTGGGATAAAAAGTGATCGCAAATATAAACAACTATTGGCAAAAAATTTTTATACAGTAGGTTTTAATTAGAAGATAATTATATTTGACACAAATTACCTTTAAAAGTATTTTAAGGCGTTTAAAAACAAACACTTAAAATGATTCACACAACATTCCCAAATTTTCATTTTCAGGCCTTAAGATGGTATTATTAAAATGATTCAAACAGTTTTCATGAGTATAATAAACTCATGCTGACTTCACACACTCGAAAAAATAAATCTGTAAAATAACAGAATAAGTGGTAACACTTTACAATAACAGTACATGAATAATGTTGTGTTAATATGCAAACTAAATATTACTTTATTATGAACTAATGATGAGTTAAGGTGTGCTAATCATCAATTAACTTTAACTGTAACATGAGTCACATGTTGTAAATAAGGGCTACCTTAATTACTTGGTACATGTTGTTAATTAATGTATTAATTAACCTTTAAGTTTAAGTTAAATGTTACCAACATGAACTCATGATGTGAATGTATAATTATGTCATGACTTTACTTGGAGGGGCACATCATCATTAACTCATCCTTCATGAACTCCTGTGTTGAAACTGTTCATGTTGATATTGACAGAACACTTTTCTATTGTTATTCAGTGTAAACGCACTAGACGGACATTCATTTAGAGTTCATAAGTAGTTAAGAATGGGTTAATGATGATGTGCCCCTCAAAGTAAAGTCATTATATAATTATACATGAACAAATCAGTTAAACTAATGTGATAATTATTACATTAATTAACAAACAATTATGCACTAACATGTAATTAAGGAAGCCGTTATTCACACATCAACTCTTGTAATTCATGTTGTAGTTAAAGTTAGTTCATGATAGCGCATACATTAACTTATTATTAGTTCATAATAAAGTAATGTTTAGTTTACATATCGTTAGTTAACACATCGTTATTCATGTACTGTTATAGTAAAGTGTTAACGAATAAGTACTGAGAGTGTAATTTACATAATTAACCCAATATATCGTTTCAAACTAGGCTACTAAAATAAGTTACTTTGTCAAACTGCACAAAAAAAAAAAAGAGATATCAAGGTCCCACAATGCAATTCAAGTGTAAATAAACAGCCATGAATCACGAACTATGAGCAATGTAATACACATTCACGTATGAATGCATTTTACACTGTAAAAGGAAACTAGAGTTATAACAGGTCAACATGATTTTATGATTAATGCTTCATTCTGGAGAGTCTTGGTCTGATCAGTTACCAGAGAAAGAAAACAAACAGTCCCAGAAAAAATTTGGCGCTTCTCTATAACATAAACAAATCTGTTCAGCATTACTGGAGTTTGAGGTTGATGAGGCAGTGAGGATGTGCTGTCCTCTGCTGGTCATTATATGTATATGCATAAAGCAGAAATTATTTAAGCCTTTAAAAAACTATGGTGACATGAGCTTTCATGGGAAAATCCAGAGTAACAACAGTGTAACTAATTTTATGTATATATGCTTTTCATAATTACCGGAAATACAGAAATAGAATAATGCGTTATTATATTACACACGAAATTTTGAAAGAGTATAATGCTTTACTGATATTATGCTTTCTTTCTTAATATGAGTATACAGATAAATTTATTAAAATACTATTTCAGTCACAGAACATCTTTAGAAATGCAAAGATAATATATTTAAATGATGCAAAATATTGCAAAAACAAATTACAAACTACAACAATTTAACAAAATTGTGTATTTTTTTTTTTGCTGCTCTTGATTTTTCCTCTTTTTAAAATTTGTATTGAATATTTTTCTACAACATATAACATATTTTTGCCAGAGATGGGTTGCGGCTGGAAGGGCATCCGCTGCGTAAAACATGTGCTGGATAAGTTGGCGGTTCATTCCGCTGTGGCGGATTAATAAAGGGACTAAGCCGAAAAGAAAATGAATAAATGAATATAACATATTTCTTTAACATAACATTCGGGCTACTAATTTTTGAACCATTATTATAAGGTAGATTAACTCCAGATTTGGCTTCAGTACTGACTAATCTAATGTATATGCACAAATATATTATTGTATAGCTTCCTATAGAAAATATTAACTGAAATGAGAGATAAGGGGTGTACTCATATATGCTATATATTATTGTATATATTGTAATATAATAATGTCATATATATATATATATATATATATATATATATATATATATATATATATATATATATATATATATATATATATATATATATATATATATATATATATATATACTGATGGGGGAAAAGTAATTAACTGATGTGTATTAGACTTTCATAAATACTGGAAAATTAAAAATAGAGTAATGCTTAGATTATACTATTAAATTGAATTATATCTATGATAAAATAGGACACAAATAAAACACGTAATATTATAAAACATTGTTATAATATTATTATGATTTCTTACTGTTATAAATAAATGAATTAATAATGTAATTAGGAAAAGTAATTTAAATGTTTATCAATTTTTTTTAACTACAATCACAATATTATTAACTATTTATATTAGTTAAATATAGTTTACATATTTACATAATTTAATATAATTTTTAAACTGAGATATTCATTGCTAACAATGTAATTAAGAAATATGTAATTGTAGTAATTGTTTATTAATTAATATTAATAACAAATAAAATATATTAGACCTTAATTAGTAAATTATTTGTTTTATAATTGACAATTTGAATTATATAATATTTGGTATGCATTATTCGTTTCCAGATTTCAAATAATTACTGTTATTATAATTATTATCAAAAAATGTTTAATAATTAATTCAAATAAATATTAATTATCAATACATAATTGTAATATATGTACCGACACATACACACACGCACACACACGCGCACACACACACACACACACACACACACACACACACACACACACACACGCACACACACACACACACACACACATGTATGTATATATATTCTATATATTCAATATATATTCTATATATTCTATACATACACATTATATGTATGTATATATATATATTCTAAAATATATACATTCATGATATCTAAATAATGGAAAAATTAATATACATTAATCTAAATAATATACACTCATATATCTTAAATAATATACATTAATATGTCTAAATAATGAAAAATAATTTACATGCATATGGACTAAATAAATCAAATAAATGCTTCTAAATACTTCAAAAGGAATCTAAAACATTACACTACTTTTTCATTGATTACACACATTCGCTATCTTTTCTTTATCTAGCCCAAATCCAGTTCCTGCAGGGCCACAGCTCTGCACAGTTTAGTTCCAATCCTGCTTCAGCACACCTACCTGGTTTCAAACAAAACTAAAGGACTCAATTAGTTTGATCAGGTGTGTTTAATTAGGGTTAAACTAAACTGTGCACAGCTGCGGCCCACCTGGAACTGGATTTGATACCTGTGAACTAAAGCTGGAAGGAAAATTATGAAAAGTGTTTTTATGTAACAAATAAAGTCATAAAACTCATGCATTTTACGCTCAAATATAAAACAAAAACCCTTCACAGTTTCAACTCTAAATATTTCAATCATCAACATTCATAATGAAAAAAAACAACATACAAAATTAAAAACAATCCTCCTCCTCCTCCTCCTCCTATTTAAAAGGAGAAGTGAAGGCCAGAAGGGGTTAAAATGACAGTGAGTGCACTGAGAAGGAAAATTATCTGCATGACTATAGTGATGTTCTAATCTCAAGCTCTGACTGCCAGCTAATAACCCGTACACCAAACAAAAGAGCTACATTTGCTTAGATGTGAGAATCCCATTTAGTTATTGATTCAGCAGCTGATGAGGTGCATCTGCTAAAGGATGTTCAGCGACGGCCTAAACTCCTCATATCCTGATGGGAGCTCTATGGCCTGAGACTGGCAGGCAGAGAAGAGCCTTTTAAACATACCCTTGACTATTAAAGCAAGACGCTGAGGGCTAAAACATCTGTCATTTTGGAGATTTGGAGATTTTGTCTTTTCATAAAGTGTTTTTCCAGTGCTTCTTTTATAACACTTGATCAATTTGCATCTGTAGATTTCTATTGTAATACATATTTTTGAAGTCTGTTTCATCAAAATGTTTTTTTTCTTTCACACTGAGCCATACATCTCTATAAAGCACTATATAGATTCATATTACGTTTAGAAATTTAAATGCATATATAAATATTTAAATGTAAATATATTTGAATATATTGTAGTCCACAGACAGATATTTTTCTGGATATTTGCAGTCATTTCTGGAGAATAGAAATGAGATTCCCAAAATCCCAATGTTCAGATTTTTGTTCTGTAAATATATGCAAATTAGGGGAGACATGACAAAACACATGGCTCATTTGCATATTCAAACAAAACATTTTAGAAAGCTTGTAATACAAAAAAATGTTTGCAATTCTTAATGTATTCAATCAACTGTTTACCATGGTGATAACTATTAGTTTGTATGTTTTAACCCAAAGTGTCTTGCATTAAAGTTAGTAGCTGTGTTTCCATCCAAAAATGTAATTTTAAATTTTCTTTATGAGCAAAATTACAATTTCACATAAAACGTTTGCGAATAAAACCCTGTTTCCATACCATGTGTTCAAGAGAATCAAAATTGCCAAATTTCTGGGAAACTATTATGATATGTGAAGTTTATTTATGAACTAATTTCGGGAGGAACACGTGCTTATGATTGAACACAGCTGGTCATGCATTTGCCAATTCATGACGATCAGCCAATCAGACGATTCCTAAGTCACTATAAATACCCTAAGTTCCATGTCACAGCCATCTTCATCTTGAAGCTCATCTGAGCTCAAACTCCCCTCTCGCCCTGCAACAGAAGGGAGTCCTGGGCTTGAGGATCTTATGAGCTCAGGGCTCTCTCCTGGGACAGCATGCCAAACAAGCTTTATAATCAATCATCAGCTAAGTGTGAACTCTTGAAATGAATTATAAAAAATATTTTCTGTATGCAGAGAATCTACAACAATTTCATGGCAAACTTTTTGATTTAACTGGTATGAATTTGTACGATCTCATTCGTACATTTTAGTACGATTTGTCATCCCCAAATGAGGGTTGGGTTTAGTGGTGGGGTTCGGGGATACACCTGATTTTGCATAACTATTTTACGCATTGGCGAAAAGGTGGCTAATTTGAACAAATTTATACAATGTAATTAGCATAAATTAGCCACTTTTAATTTTACGAATTAGCCACTTTTCCTCTATTATGTAAAATAGCTACGTTTAATCTTGAGATCAGGCTGGAGAAATTGCTTTATCTCCTTTTTATTGAGTTTGCATGCACAGATGATATAGGATATAAAAGTGTATTTGGTTTGCTGTCCAGGAAGAGAGTTCTGAGACTCCCAATCTGCTCCTTTGTCGAGAAATGTCGCTTTAGCATCGAATTCGCTCCCAGAGTGCCCCCCCCCCCCCCCCCCCCCCCCCCCCCCCCACCGGAAAAGGGAAGTGGTCTGTTAAAGATGCAGAATTTGGGTGGCGGAGTGATGTTTGGATCGAGAGATAAGGAAGCTAGAACTTTCAATTTATTTAGAGCAATCTTTCTTGAAAAGTATTGTATGATAGTGTGATTGCTGATGATAGGAAAGCCCTGTTAATTAGTGTGCTCCTCTCGAGCTAGTTAAAAAACTTCACTTTCCTTCATATTAAATAAGTTGCATCTATAAGAGTAGCAGAAGAAACATGCAAAAAGAAATTTGGTCATGTTATCTTGCCTTTTTTACGCAGTGCCTGATATTTGTGAAACACTTATGTTAGAGTTCTAGAAGGAAATTCTACAAATTAATTTGAGGATGAATTTCCGCACGTGTGTATGCAGAATTAATGTCACACTAGAGTTTGAGCTTGCGAAATTCTGTCGTACGGTGCTGCGTAAAGAGGCGGGATTAAACAAAATGATTAGACGTTAATTGCTCCATATTTAAAATTAAAAGGTCATGTTTTGATCTTTAATTGGTCTCACACAGTCACGTGATTCGATTTCGCAGGTCAGAGTTCCCCAAGCTTGAACTTTGCAAAGCAGCGACATGCGAAACCTGTCGCATGAGCTTGTGTTTCCAGTCTGTCGCATTCACATGCGTATGAATTGAAGTCTATTTGGTAAAAAGTGCAGCATGACCGCGGCTTTCTGAAAACCACTGAGAAGATGGTGTGAGATGAGATTGGTTCACTGGTTTGCCTAGTTATACAATCACATCTAAGGCAAAATCACACAACCTTTTTCAAGCACGTCAAGGAATTTATTAATGTGTTTCGTAAAAATAAAAAATATATTGAAAATATATTAAAAGATTTTTTATCTCGGTTTTCATTCAGTGTTTTTCTCAATTTGGATGGAAACATAGCTATTGTGTGGCAGTCTAGATGAGCTCAGTCTCTTTGAGCTGATGGATGTATTTCATTGTGTTTTGTTGTTCCTCCTCAGTGCTTCTCACTAGTCATACGGATGACAGCACCTCTCCGGTGGACTCGCGCTCCTTCTTCTCCAGATCCAGCACTCTGAGTGCCGCCTGCTTGGCCATGAGCTGAGCCTGATCGCTGGGGTATGAGTCTGTGTCCACCACGCGGTAAGGCTCCATCTGGAAGGGGCTCTTGGAGAGGACGTCAGCATAGCGGCGCTTTAGGTCAGGGTCAGGACAGAAGAGGTATTCATATACAGCTGCAGCCAGGATTCCTCCTATTAAAGGACCCACCCAGTACACCTGAGAAAGAGAGAGAGATTTTTTTGCTCCAACATTTTCAAAAAGGCAATCTGATTTAAGAATGGGAATCAAACTGAGAAAATAAATAAAAAAACTAAAAATATATGTAATTGTTTGCACAATAAATTTAACAAATAATTACCTTTAAATTAATAATTTAGCTTTTCATATTGTTTTTTTTTTTTTTTAGAAAAAAACATATTAGAAACAAATATTTAAGATTCTGCCAAAATGTATTTTTGGCATTATTAAAATATTTAAAATATTCAAAATATTTGTATTAAATTCAATCAGTTGAAAATTTAATTCATGAGTGAAATTGTTTAATGATAGACAAAAATGTGTAAATAGCTAATTTCAGTTTTGAATACATTTAAAAGATATGAAATTAAACTAAAATATTTTAAAAATACTTTAAACTGAATGTGAGTTTTAGAATTTCAAGAAAAATGTTTGAATTACATTCATGTGAAAATAAGAATTAGCAAGAAATATTTAAAATGTATTTTAAACCAAATTATGTGTAATGAGATGCAACTTCAATAATATGCATAGCTTCGTCCAGATAGGTTCATTGCTTTTTAGCTGTTGCAAAGGTCAGAGAAGCATGGTCCAAATGGTGTTAATTAAATTCGATAGATGAAGAAATGTTCAGAGACATGGGTCATCAGTGTTCCGTTTTTTAAGGTGTGCCAAAACAAAAGTGTTGTTTCCATTTCTATGGAGCTAATAATATGCCAAAATAATCTGAATTTTAATTGTGTTTATTTGAATTATTGACAATTCCCTGTTGATCACCCCTGGCCTACTTTCTGCTGAATCTGAATTTCATGATCTGAATTTCTGGTTTTGAATTTTAGAATATTGAATTTGATGTTCTGAATTTCTTCATCTTGAAAACTTGAAACAGTATTTTACAAACCCAATATCTGCATTCTGTGAATACAGAACACACAAAAAAAATCAGAAGTTTGAAAATACGTCTATAAAAAATTCAGCCTTGAAAAATTCAGTTGTCTTACAATTCAGATATTCAATATTCAAGTTATGAAATTCAAACTAAGAAAATCAAATTTAAATTAACAAATTTAAATTCAAAACAACTTTTAACAGCATATAAAAATTCAGATTTTTTAAAGTACAATTGTTAATTAAAATTAACACAATTCAAATTCAGATTGTTTTTGGCGTACTGATTTTTTTGCCTGTCTGTTTACACATTCTTTTAATTGTGACCCATATCTGATTCATGTGTTTACACTTGCCATACAATGTACAACATTGCGCATGCATGTTCTAGCATGTGCGCCACATTATCCACAATGGAAGCTTTTAGCTTTCATGACGATGAAAAATGGAAGCTTTTTTGATTTTAGCTCTGCAAAATATAAAAAGTTAGCCCAACTTTAAAATGATTTTGAGGTGGAGGAGGAGGGAAAGGGCCGTCATCGCAGCTTGCGCCTATGGTATTTACATGGTGTTCTCTAGGGGTGTCAAAATGAACGTTTCTTCGGTGCACTAGATGGGTACAATTCGATATCGGTTAAGTAATAGATCATAACCAGTTATTACGTACTGACATCATTTATCTCCTATGTGCAATGTCGCAGTAAAATACTATGGCAAAGGAAGCAAGGGGCGAGTAAATAAAACGCTCCAAATACTTAAAAGGTAGATAATTATGCACAATTCAACTGCTTGTGAGTTTGCTGGAAAGTCTTTTATTGACACTGAAGAAAGTACAGCACGAACCCCTATTTCACGACTAGGGAGAAATGCTGTAAAACTCCATCTCTGCCTCTATCTCTCACTTTGGACATTAGACCCGCTGGCGTGTTTGTAAGGTAAATTTTCCTCTCCTCTTGGCTGTTAAAACGATACTTGTGGATACCTGTGATAACCGCGTATTATGCGCATATAAACTGTAACCACGGCTGTTCTTCCTGCGTCACTCATCGGTGAACAGCGCTTTCACTTCTAAAGCCGATCTCAGCCCTTTCTGTTGAGTGGGTGAGGACAATAACCAATCATAGGGATGTAAGAACTCGCTTGACAGCGCTCAAAAAGCAAGCGGGATAATATTTACTTTAGTTTATTTGCTATAAATGCTCATGCTGTCTTCTGTGCATGTTTTGGAGTTTTGTTTGATACATTCAAAAAGAGTACTTTCTTTGAGCAGGTAAAATTAACGGTACAGTTCATATATCTTACTGCTTGTTTTAAAGGACAAAATTGTATTACAAATAATATATAAATATTAATATATTTATAGATTTGAGTAAAAAAATTCTTGTGTTGTGAAGAAAAAATCTAATTATGTATGGAAAGCATAGACAATGGACCGTGATATTGAATTGAACTGAATCAATGGCATGATAATCGCAACCGAACCGAACCATGAGACCAGTGTAGGTTCACACCCCTAATGTCTTCCACCATTCAGAGGAATTTGTGGGTACAAGAGAGATCTCAGGTCTGGTGGGAGCAAATTGTGGCAACTGACCACTTTCCTCCTCCATGTTTCCTCTGTTGTTGTCGTTTACCGTGTTGGCATCTCCACACACGCTCTTCCTTCTATGTCATTAAACCATGGAGAAGTACTTCATTGTAGCATGACCATGTTAGTCGCCATTGTCACATCCAATTTATATCTGATTTAATTCCACATATGAAGGAGGCCAGAAACAAGCTCTGAATATCATATGGTCATAGAACAGATCCGATCTGTGTCACATATGAGGAAAAAATCGGAATTGGGTCACATTAAACTGGCAGTTTGAACGGGGCCTAAAAATTTGGTGAGTGATTTATGTTCTTTATGTTTATTCAGTTAGTATAATCGTCATGAGCACTCTCACTTTCATTTTTTGAAGACATACCTTAATCAAAATTAATGAAGTTACTAAGTTTATAGTAATATTACTACAACAGTTCAGATGGCAAAGTTAGATAGCATTCTCAGATCCGCTGAAATGCTGCTTTCCGAATCACTGTCTATCTCCCCTAAATCTGTGTTTGTGTTGCAGGCGTACAAATCAGCTGTTGTGCGCATAATGAAACTTTTCATGCAAACCCTTCCTTCTTTTGCCACTCGACACTCCCACCTAAACAAAGCTGGACTCATCCACTTTCCTGACTTTTTTTAAACTAGAGGGGTGAAAACGCCCGGCTGAGACAGGGGAGTTTCATGGCTCTTTAAGGTTTAGGAAATGTAAAGAAAGCGTATGTCATAAGAAATACAAAATAATTAAACATTTGTTTTAATATGTTTATCTAAGATACACTGTATAGAGTTTTACTGGTTTTAACTGGATACAATTTTAGAGGTTTGAATTTTTTTATGTCAAATAATAAAAAAATTTTTTTTAAAGAAATATAAATTCTACACCATTATCTAGATAATTTAAGGTAATTTATTTTAAATGTTTTAAATTAATCAAACAATTAAAAATGTCATTCTAATTATAAGTATTTAGAAAATTGTTACAGATGTTTAACCCACTGCATTTTTGTGAATATGAATGCATTCCTCAGTAAAAAGTATTTACTTTCTCTTATTATATTGTCAGTGCAGTAAACAATCTGTCTCGTGTCTGAAATATGCATGTTATCAATGTGACATAGATATCGAATCTAAAACAGTGCCAAAATTGAATTACTAACGGCTGTGATGACAGAAATAGAAGTAGGCACGACCAACCTTATACAGCAAACACCAGATACATTTACAACTCTGAACAACACTACGTCCATGCCCAAAAAACCTGCTTCCAAAACCGCATCTCACTTTTTTCATCTCATTATCTCCAAACTATTAAATATACAGTATAATGATGACCAGCAGCTCTTGCTAATGTAACAGAAGCTCTGTGGCCTTCATGTGGCTCCAGCATTTCTTTCATTCATAATCTCTAAAGGCCACTATGTGTAGTGTGGTAAACACTGCATGAAAGAAATGTTTTGACCTTTCTAACGTTACAGCGGTGGCGAGGAGACCCTGAATCAAGTGTGTTGACAGCAGCAGTCACTCGGACGGCACATAACACTCATATACAGAGCAGCCAGTCTCATGTACCGCCGTTATTTCCAATGCCACATCTGTCTGGCTTCTGACTGCTGTCAAATGCTTCAAATGGAATGACATTTCAAAATCACACAAGTCCGGTATTTGGGTTTGATATTCAGTGCACCGGATTGAGATTGTGATTCTTTTATACCATGGTTCAAGAAAGGTTATGACTGATAGGTCTGTATCCATCTCTGGGCGTTCTTTGTTTTCACCAAAAAATACAGATAAAGAAATGTCTAGTGAAGATTAACATTAAAGAACAGACCTTCAATATTTTTAATGTCAACATGAACTAGAAGTTGCTGAGAGCTTTATTTCAGTATGTTAATGTACGTTCAACTGAAACTGAATATTGAGAAGGAGAAGGGCCTTTCTTTTTGTGCATGATTCACTCATAGCAAACTAATGGTAAAAGTGGCATGGTTACGAATACTGTGGCTGAAGCCGTCAAACTGACGTCAACAGCAAATGATCAGACTTTGATTGAAGATTACCAAAACAAAATTAATTTATTAATCCACAAATTCTATATTCACCTTAAAAATAATAATGTGCACTAGCAAAATAAACACTGAAAAATGTAGATTTCACACAGTTTCATTGTCACTGCTTAGCTCTTTATGACATTTTCCTGAGAGTTAAAGATTCACAAAATGTTTATTTTACCACTACGAGTTCTCTTAAATAGCAGTAAATGTGGGCCGGGCTTGACTTTGGTTCTTATTTAATATGCAAACAGTGATTGGGTGATAGGGGAGGAGGAGGAGTCTCTGTATACAATGAAACATTGTAGAGGGTGATATTATGTTTTCGCATTCAAATAAACACTTTAAAACGGTCAAGTTTTAACAAATGAAACAAGTATATTTTAGTCAAAAATCACTTCAAATTAAGCTGAACTTGTTTGGAATTTGCAGCAAATTTCTAGTTCACAGCATGGTTTTCTGTTTGAGTGTAAAAGGGGCCATTCACATCTGGCATCTTTTGAGCATGTAAGTTTGTTAATTTCAATGGAAAAAGCACTCGTGTTTTCTAGGCATGCCAAGCTGAAAAACATCTAAACTTTTCAGAATGCCACAAGCACACTGCAAGTCCAGCCTGATCCCACAAGAAAATGTAAGTATTTTGTGTTTTTTCAGTTTTGTGGCTTATTTGTATGTATTCGTACAAGTTCAGTCAAGTGAAATTGTATGATTGTATAAAGGAGGCATGGAACCTAACTCCACCAAATCGTCATTGGATGGTGAGCAAATCATACTAAATTGTACGTATTAGATCGCATGAATTCATACGAATTAGCCACAAAATCAAAAGGTTACGAATTGCTGTGAGATTGCGTTGGCAATTCACATGACAAGAACTGACCAATCAGCTTCACACTTTTGGTTTCACTGGAGAATGGAAGAACAGCTTATAATTGCAGTTTAGGGATTTCCTGAAATTTATTATTTGTCAAGTTTTTCTCCAATAAGTGGAACAACGCATTGAGATACATACATTGGGTTGGATGTATAACTGGTCAGTTGTAACTGGTAAGCATAATTCAGTTTTTACGTTAATGTTTAGAAACATTTGTATTTGTGTTTTTAAATCTTTTTAAGAATGGGATGCACCCAAATACTGTGACCATTTTGTCTATTCTCTACAAATAAATCTTATTCTTATAATAAATAAATCTATTCTCTACAAATAAGTGTACAGTAAGGGTTTTTAGGCGGTTGAAATCCTTAACTGAAATTTATTCTGTGTCGGACAGCACAGCTGAGGTTGCTTAGCAATTGCAGGAGTCAGGGAAGCACAAGCTGCGGAGCATGTTGGACTTGTTGGAGGAAGCGCTTTCATTACTACATGTAAATATACTTACTTGTGCTACCTTTAACTAGTATTTAAAAATGACAGATATATATATATATAAATGATGAGGTAAATTAAAATTTTGTCAGAACTATCGCTTTAACTTGCTGCCCATAAGAGTGAAGGTTTTAAAATACCAATGCTGCTACAGAACATTCAAATGAAAATTTTAATATGCAGGCCAAGTGTCACAAATCAAACGAGTATGATTTCAGCTAATTTCCAACCTCATATTTGTGTTTCTCATAATCAGTTAGCATGAAAACAGCCTTTTTAATAGAGGTGAATTATCATGGCTGACAACAACGAAAACAAAAACCAAACTGTGTGCAAGAACAACTGTTACTTCTTGACCAACTGGTTCAGGAAAACATGGATATAATCAAAGGAAAGTTTGGAGATTCCACCTAATTAATGTGTTAATCTCCACCTGGTGGTAACATACTTAATAATCTGACAACTCCCATTTAACTGTCCACCAAATTTACAGTTTTCAGAACAAGTGAATGTGCTTTTTAGCAATAGAAAATGAAACGGCTATTTCCAAATCTCTGATTTCTAAAAAAATTGCATCTTAAAAATGCCACTCACTCTTTCAAATCCCAATAAAGGCCGGTGATCCGCAAGACAAACTGAACATGAAGACAAAATAATGTTGAGGAAATTAATGGGCAATTAGTTCATCAAAGCAGCAGGAGTTTATCATCAGTATCATCTGAACAAAGTAAAGGTCTTGACATACAGCCCTATTTGAACAATCTAAGAGCATGGTTTAATCTCACAGCGCAGATTCACTTAGGAAATGTCCGAATCCACTTTTGCTATTTTAAGGATGCAAAAAAATGGTTATTGCAGCTGTATTTTCTTAATGATTAATAGGTGTTTTTTGGGTGCAACATGTATTAAACTAACCACAGTCTCATCCCCCATTCCTGTCAAGTGTGAGGTGCATTCGTGCTATTGCGCATTCGCTGTTTACATGGTGGACATTGTGAGTGGAAAAACTGAATGCTTCACAAGCAATGACACATATCTTGCTTGTACGCGAAGTTAAAGCGTGAGCAGATCATCTACAGATCAAGCCAGATTCCACCAAAGCCCTCTGAAGGTGGAGAAGGCATGGAAGGATGTTGCAGCTTTTATATTTATGACAATAGTAATATTTTACATTTTAATATTTAAATTTTTTATATTTAAAGATTTGTATGTGCTGCTGTACATCCCTGTGTGTGTAATAAGCAAATGTTATGCATGTTTTGGACCCACATATCACTAAACTTAAATAAAAAAAAAATCAAACTTGCATTATTGTCTTTAGACCAGCTTTTAGTTGGTCAACAGTGCAGCCTATTTCAGTTGCCTCAAAATAGCAATGCACCAACAATACACCTTAACACACCTGCCTTTCAGACCAGCATGTCAATGGGCATATGAATGAGTGTAAATAAAGCTGCTATTTAAAAACGTAGCCCAGTATGTGAAAATGATATCTGCGCTGAGCTCAAACTAATAAAAAAACCATGCATTGTGTTTGGCACCGCATTGCACTGGGTGTACGATGTCTTGACATTTAAGAGAATTTGGACTGAAAGCCATTCAGAAACCAAACCTTCACACCTTGTAAAAAAATTTAAACTTATGGCATTGGTGTTTTCAGTCCAATAACATTTTTTGTTTTGAGTTTCAGATATTTGAATACTCAAAACAAAACATTTGCCATTTGTAAAATACCCACTCATGTCTACACAGCAATGGTCATTCTACACATAAGCTAATGATGCGTGTTATTCACAACAGATACATTGTTTAGGTTACATCACTATGGGAATATAAAAGGCTAGAGCAAAAAGAGAAAAAAGATTGATGAAACATGTTCCAACCAAAAAGTACGAATATTGACAAAGAAATTCTCTGCAATACATGCAAATATTTTTACAACGTGGTCTATGATTTGCATGAGAATTCAACTTTATAACCTTGTAAATAACTGAATGCATGAACTTATTTGGGTCTGGTGTGTTTGCCACACTTTCAAAAGTGTGTGCAAAAGTCAGTAAAGGGGAAGGTGATGTGCAGATTTTTAGGAATATACAGAACCAAATCCGATCCCATTGGGAGTCAGGACACTAAAAATAGAGCTGAAATGCAGGACTGTCCAAGGAAAATGGATGACTGGTCACCCTACACTGATATATAGAATATTAATCACCCCAGTATATTGAGCTTCATGCCAAAGGCCTGTTGTCGGTCAGAGATAAACATCATCTTGATCCAAATATAGTTCAGTCACCTTTGCAAGAGTGAAACAAAGCCAAAATGTTCTTCTTAAAAAAGTGCTGGCATTGAATCTGATTCTTGTCAGCTTCGCTTTTAATCAATCACAGTTGCAATGGCCTTGCTGACCTTTATGCACATGAATATTCATGAAGCAACTAGAAAGAACTCTGCATTGTTTATTTACAAGCAGAAGATATTGTGTAAATCTTACCCAATGGTCCTGCCATTTTACCATGATGACCGCGGGACCAAAAGAGCGAGCTGGATTCATACTGGCCCCAGTGTACGGGATCTGAAATGAACAAAAAACATTGATTGGAAAAATGGAAATATGTGCCAAAACTCCCAAAACTGCACTTATATATACAATGCATTGCAGTTTCATGTTGATTTTACCACTAAACTATTTTTATTTTATTTCTGCACTGCACAAATTATGATTATAGGATCAAATTATTCATATTATTAATTATTTATTGTTATCAGTTCCTGGGTTGCACAAGACAATTTTATGACCTCAGAAAACTTTTATGCTAAAACATGATTAATAAATTAATAAATTTTGATATTTGTATTACAAACCAGCTCTTTATGAATGTCTTTTCTGACAAAGTATTTAAACGCGGATGTCAAGTGTTTGTTATTGCTGCACTATACATTTTTTGTTGTTGGTTCAACTTAAAAAGTAAGTGTTCATGCTGCCTTAAAATTTTAAGTTTACTTCACTTAAATAGTGAAGTTGTCTTAACTCAGGTTAAAGTTGACATGACTTGACAATACAAGTGTAATGGACGTGGTCCAAGTTTAGTTAACTTAAATAAATAAGTCGTTGTAATAAAGAATGATGTTGATAGAACTTTATAATTAAAGTGCAATTGAGTTTAGTGAACTTAAATACTGAAGTTGACTCTCTCATGCACTCAAATACACTACGGCCAATTTTATTTATTCAATTCACTTATACTGCATGTCTTTGGGGAAAACAGGAGCACCCGGGGGAAACCCACCTAAACACAGGAAGAACATGCAAACTTCACACAGAAATGCCAACTGACCTAGCCAGAACTCAAACCAGTGACTTTTTTGCAGTAAACCGACAGTGCAAACCACTGAGCCACCATGCCATGTTACTTACTTAACTTACATGTTACTTAAGGATGTCTAATGGTTCCACAAATGGACCATGGCTCATTTAATACTAAAAATGAAGTCTGCAAATAAACTTTTACCAAAGAAGCAAGAATCTGAGAAGAACCTCAGACAAACACACCACAACTTTACAATGAAAACATGACAGTCATTGTTGCCAGATACACTTGAATGTTCCAAAACTCTCCCAACGCACAAAAAAGACCTAAAAACTAAAAATGAGTATGTAAACAAACTTCACAAGAAAAAAATCACAGGAACAACAAGAATGTTGAATAAAAGAAGTTCTGTGGAAGTTTTCTCAAGAAATTTCTGAGAAAACAGGTGCCAAAAATTGATGGTTAGTATAATATATTAATAAAGCATTTCAGCTTTAGTTTATGCAGCACAATGGCTAAGCAGTTAAGACAATTGCCTCACAGAAAGAAGGTTGCTGGTTTGAGTCCCGGCTTGAATAGTGGGTTGTTCCAATGAGGGCTGTGCAATTCATCAAAAAATCTATTTTGATTTCAATTTTGGCCTCGAACGATTATGGAAAAAAAGAAAACTCAAGAAGGTTTGGAACTACCTGAGGGAGAGTAAATGGTGAGTAAATTTTCATTTAGGGTGAACTATCCCTTTAAAAAGAATAGCAAAAGGTAAAACATCAAAAACATATGATGAGTGAGCCCAGTGACAGTGGTTTATCTCTTTAAATCACAAATCCCCTCTAAAGGCTCTTAAATGGGGTTTGTATCTGTGCCAGGCCTAAATACACGAGTGCATGTAGAGGCCATCCTGGTCTCATGCCAACATCCTTAGCAACACAAATGAGCTTCTATAAACACCTCATCTGCAGTTTCTGCTGGGACTATTGGCATGGAAATAACACCATCACTTGGGATTGTAGTTAAGCTACAAACCCTCCAAAGGGAAACTAAGCAGATACACCTCAAGAGACTAATATTTGTAGGATCAAGATCTTCAAGCTTGTCTTAAAAATGGACTTGATAGTGCAGGATGTTAATTATTGCCTTTCCTCATATTTAAAACTCTACAAGCAATTTTATGCATTTAATATAATTTCTAATGATGCAAATAAGGAAAAACTCACCGCAAAGAGATGGCCGATGCACACAGACAGACCAATAGCCAGTGCTGCCGAACCTTTGAGATCATTACGCTTGGGGTCACAGGTGGCAAAGACAGTAAAAACAAGCTCGAAAGTGATGATGAGCTCTATCACAATAGCATGACCAGCGGAGATCTCTTCATTAACCTGCAGGGGGAGACAGCGAGTTATTTAAATACCATTAACTTCATTGACACCAGCGTTCTTCAGTCACTTTCCAACAGGATCTGACTATTTTTTTTTATATAATTCAGGGTTCACACTAATGTAAAATGCTCAATTCCTGCTTAGTTACTAAATGCTGTACTATTAGCTGATGCGTTTATGGTGCCTTCACATGTTGTCGAAATGATTGTAAATACCTGAGTTTCTGAGCTGAAGAGGCTTAAAACATTTACAGAAACTGCTGTGACTGGCTGCTATTCTCTTTTATTCTCACAACAGCTTTATCACCTTGTCTTGTCTTTAAAGAAATAAAGTAATAAATTAAAGTAATATATTTATTATTAATAATTTCATACATAAACAGAAATTTAGAACATATTTGGCTGAAATTCTAGAATTGTAAGCAAGCTGAATCTGGATGATACATTTTTCATTCTTTCTGAATGCATCAAGAATTCTTCAAACTTCTAAAGTGGGAAATATCCAATAACATGTAAAGGCAGCATAAATCATGTGTAAAAAATAGGTTTCAAAGGAATGTGCCATCAATTGTTCATCATAAGGTCAACCTCTATATTTTTCTTCTGTTCAACACAAATTTTGTTACTAATAGCCTTTAATGTATTTTGTTTAATTACACATTTAATTACATTTGTAAACTTAATTTTAGAAGATGCTGTGCTGACTAATCTGGATCCAACAGTAATATCCCACAACATACAGTAAGTGTGAGTAATAGTTTTTTATTATTTTGTAACTATTCATTTGTATAGTATTGAGAATTTAAACATTTTTAACATAAATCAAAGCAGCGTTCATCTAAGTTTGTAGGGTGTCAAACACACATGCAGACATTCACATCAACACAGCTGTACTTTACAACTTTAAATTTTTTAAAATATGCAAACTACTAGCCAATCATACTGGTGATTACTTCAGAGTCTACTCTGTAAAAATATCCTTCAATGAACAGTTTCCATATTTAGTGATTTCATATTTTTGGTTTATTTATAGTTATGAATTGCATTATGGAACCTTGATCTCTGCTCTGTCTAATTTTGATGTAGAAAATCTACAGTTTAACTTTTATTGACATTTTAGTGTTCTGATGAATGGGTTCAAACTAAACAGATCATAGTCTATTACTTATAAATTCAGATTTTTTTATGGAATTAACTTGATAATAGTGTAAGCGGACCACAGAAAACAGTATAAAAAAGCTATAAAAATAAAAAAATATATAAAATGTTTTGCTTAGATCTTCTTTAGTGCTCAAAAGATTATTTTGATGGTCTGATTTAGATCTTTAGAACTACATGTGAACTAACAGTCATTAGAATTGACAGAGTTTCTGCCTAAAATGTTCTGACTTTTTTTTTTCATCTAATGACTGTGATGAACTTTGTGAACCTAATCTACTAATCATAACCCTAACCTAACAGTCTAACTGTTGAAATGGCACATGCAAAATTACTTATAGTTTCAAGCAGTGCTGAGTACAAGTAACGCAAGTTAAATATCACTTTTCGAGTAACGAGTAAAGTAACACATTACTTAAAAAAAAAAAAAAGTAATAATATGAGTTACTTTTTAGTTTAATTAAGTAGCTTTTAAAAAATAAATTGAAATTAAAGTAGTCACAATGAATCACGCAGTCAATGAGAGAATGTGTTCATCATTTGGAACCCATTGATGAAAAGGAAAATGGGATTAGAGTATCAATGGACAGTGATTTTACTTAAGACAAATAGTACAAAAGTAGCAAACACACTGCTTTAAACTTTCAATAATCTGTATATACGGTACGTATAGCTCTGGGGTAAGGAAGTTCTCAGATAACATTATAACAAAATATATATATTTTTTTGTTTGTGTTTTTTAAAGGTAAATGTAGGTGTAGATTATATAGTACATTGTTAATTGCAGAGCTCCTCTATTAAAAAAGAAAGACAAGTTCTGAAAGAGATCAAGCCTCAGCCAGGTTATGAAAAGAAACGCAAAATCAACACAAAAGTAACGCAAAAGTAACTTATTACTTACTATAAAAGGTAACTAGGTAATGCAACTAGTTACTTTTTGGGGAGTAATTCAATATTGTAATGCATTACTTTCTAAAGTAACTTTCCCCAACACTGGTCTCAAGCAGAAAACACCTCAAGGCAGGCCATCAAAATAAAGAGTAACCATTTTTAGCTGAATTTTCTCTCTCTATTCATCAATACTCACAGACGTCACTCCCATTCCTCCTCTCACTGACGCCGGTGTCACTCCATACAAGATGGCTGCTCCCACCACTGCCCCCAAACACTGTGCCAACAAATAAAACACACCCTTCGCCAGACTCAGCTTCCGTGTAGCAACCATTGCCACAGTAACAGCCGGGTTGATGTGGGCCCCGCTGATGTGCCCAAAACACTGGACGAGGGTTGCGATGGACAAGCCAAAGCATAGGGAGATGAGGACGAGGTCGGCAGGTGGAGGGTTCTCCTGTTTTGCTCCCCAGTTGATGGTGGATCCCAGACTGAGCAGCACGAATATTATCATGGCCAAAAACTCTCCGGAAACCGCCCGCCAGAATTCCTGAGTCCACACACCTTTGAAGGCTGCCATGATACTGTTATTGCATGAGCAAGATGACACGCACCTCCTTAAAAGGACAAAAATAGATGGAATATATATAAGACCAAGAGTCTATTAGACAAAAACATCAACAAAAACACACTTATTTTACTTACAAATAGTGTAGGATTATAACACTCAATTTAAAATGTTTGAAGAATTGTGAGAAGGATAGATGATAGTGAAATGTTAGGGAATGTCTTTTGGAGCTGTCCAACCATTAAGCCTTTCTGGCAGGACATTAAAAAAGTTGTACAAAATATCTTTGGAGATGAAATGGATAGCGCTTTTTCAAATATTTACTTGGGTAACTTAGCAGACAACTTGACAGTGAAGGATAAGTACTTAGGACAAAAGAAGGACAAGTACAAGATACACTGAAAAAAATATTCAAAGTGGATTTCTTGGATTTACTAAATTTATTTGAGTTAAATGGATGCAAACAATTTATTTGAGCTCAATTAAATCCAACAAATTAAGATAAACATAATTCAGCTTCATTTGTTTGTTTAAATTCAAAATAAAAGCATTGTAGGAGCGGGCCCTTGACAATGTCTCTGGGGGCCCCCTAAATGTATAGGCCCTTAGAATCGTCCTAACTTAAACCTGATTGGGACATCCCTACTTGTAAGGACATAAGTGACAGATGTAACTCATCTAAGTTCTGATGCTATTTTTTCTTCTTAAAAAATAAATTAAAAGAAAAGTGAAAAAAAGAAAAGTGTTGCATCAAATAAGTTTTTCACCAGCATCCAACTGTTCACTACTCTTTCTTGAGTTCGTTTTAAGAGGGTTCGCTTTATGGAGGTTTGGACACCTTTAATTGTTGTAATGTGGATAAAACATGATCTATTTAAGTGAATGAGAATATACAGTACAATTTTCAACCATTCTATGATTGATCATAAAAGATTGTTATAGTAGTTTATCTCTATCCTCATGGTTTAAAGTGTCTCATCATGCGGTTAATCAGTGTGCTCCTTCCAAGTGGAAATTCAGTAATTAGAGAGGCCTCAGCTTTCTTTTAAAGAATCCATAGAGCACATGCTTGGAAAATTTCCAGAAAGAGTCATAAACAAACTGGATCTATTATTAACAATAATGGTTTAATATACACTATATTTAAAAAATGCATGCATGCATTTTACATATCATTGCTTTTTACATATCAATGCTGAGAGAAACTTAAAAAGGAAAGACAAACGAGACCTAAATAATTTGTGGAACATATTATGAGTGACAAAAACAACCATATTGGCATATTTTAACTAAATGGATTCTATTCATGTTATAACCACATTATAATAATCAATCAATTTACCCAAATGTCTGTTTTATTTTTGAAGAACTTTTAATAATTAAGGTTTTACATCCCTACTAATAATAAAATAATAATAATAATAAAAAAAAAACCCAAACTAATCAACAGACAAAGCAAGGAAACAAACCAAGACCAGCAAATCAACATAGTCTGGTTTAAGATAACCTACGGTTTACCATAGCCTACCGCATCAAATTATGCCATAAATGCAATAAAATTAATAACTTATATCATTTTAGCGGACAAATATGATAAATTAATGAAACGCTATGTCACAATTTGCACTGACTATTTAAAAGAAGCAATATTACGTGGACCCGGATGTTGACCTGCAGGTAGGCTGTACTTATAGTAACTAGCCTAACATTGTGAGCTCAACGAACAGAAGCATCACTTTACAAGCCAAAACAACTAACCGACGACGAACTTACCGAAGAAAGCCACAAATTCTGTTCGGAACCGAGACGCGCGAAAACGCCTTTCTCATCCCCGAACAAGCATCCTCTCAGAGGGAGAAGATAACCTCAAACAAGACATCTGAAGCACCGTATCGTGCTGTGGGTGAGAAGAGCTATTATAAACACGCACTTTTAATGATCAATATGTGAGTGAGTTTAAGTGTTCAGCATCTCCTCCCTCTGATTCACACGCGCACACAGAAGCGCGCACGCGTGTCCCCTGCGTTTCGGTCAATTAAAGTCAGGATTAACTATTCAGATATGATTTTGCACAGTGCTTGTTAACGACAATAACCTTTCCCTCTAGCTAACTAATACTGGGAATGTTATATAGCCTATTTTTAATCAATTTACATATAATATTAAAAATAAATACAACAACAAAGCTGTTTGCGAATGATTTGGTTGGTCTCAAAGGGGCTAGAATGCCAGATTAACGTGTGCCAGTGACATTTATGATGACATTTCACACTCCCTAGGTATATTTATATCTTATATATCCTTATTTATCTTTGATTTATGGAGGGACCAGTGTTTGAACCTCCTACATCACAAGCGAGCTCATAATAAAAACATTTTTCCATTTTCAATAAACTGGAGCAACATTGCCTTATATGAATCAAACATAAGAAAGTTTCTAAACCAAATACAATCAAGTTTATAATATTTCATCATACATGCAATATTGTTTTATAACAAAGGAATCAAACCAAGTCAAGTCTATTCTGAACATTTTTTTTTTGCAGATACAAAATGAGAATTATTTTTCAAAGCTTAAAACAAAGATTAATTTCTTTTATTTAGCAAGAAAATTCATTTTCAGTGTTTTAGTTCAAAATATGATGTTTAATATGCTACTTGTCACAAAACGAATAAATGTTTTTAACTGTACATTTCCAGAACATATTTTAAAGTGTAGGCTAGTTTTATTTTTTACAGACTAACCAACTAGACAAGCAGAACTATGTATGCTACTGATCATGTGAGTATCTAGCACTTTTGCTCTTAAACTCACCTGAATGTGTCCAGGGCTCCACAGCTTGTCATTCCTCTTCAGACTGACTGTCAGCTCAGTGTGCTCCTCTCACAGTGTCGTGTTACCGGCTCTTCATGGTCAAATCAGAGCGGAGAGACCACAGCACATAGATATGAAGCTGTCTGAGCAACTGATCTGACAGCGCTGACTAGAGCACTGACACATTTCACACAACTCACACATTCAGTCCCATTCAGTCACAGTTACATCAGGCCATCTATCTATCTATCTATCTATCTATCTATCTATCTATCTATCTATCTATCTATCTATCTATCTATCTATCTATCTATCTATCTATCTATCTGTCTGTCTGTCTGTCTGTCTGTCTGTCTGTCTGTCTGTCTGTCTGTCTGTCTGTCTGTCTGTCTGTCTGTTTGTCCGTTTCTCTCTCTCCATCCATCCGTCTGTCCCCCTCTCTCTCTCTCTCTCTCTCTCTCTCTCTGTCTGTCTATTCCGTCCGTCAGTCAGTCCGTCCTTCCATCCATCTTTCTATCCATCTATCTATCTATCTATCTATCTATCTATCTATCTATCTATCTATCTATCTATCTATCTATCTATCTATCTATCTATCTATCTGTCTGTCTGTCTGTCTGTCTGTCTGTCTGTCTGTCTGTCTGTCTGTCTGTCTGTCTGTTTGTCCGTTTCTCTCTCTCCATCCATCCGTCTGTCCCCCCCTCTCTCTCTCTCTCTCTCTCTGTCTGTCTATACCGTCCGTCAGTCAGTCCGTCCTTCCATCCATCTTTCTATCTATCCATCTATCTATCTATCTATCTATCTATCTATCTATCTATCTATCTATCTATCTATCTATCTATCTATCTGTCTGTCTGTCTGTCTGTCTATCCGTCCGTCCGTCCGTCCGTCCATCCATCCATCCATCCATCTTTCTTTCTGTGTGTCTGTTTATCATTTCCAATCCTTATTAGTCACTTAATGAATTGAACTTGTACACCAGTTAGTCATATAAGACATCAGTTTAATGTGAACTATTGCCAAGGGTCAAAGAGCTGAGATTTATTTCTTTGTGAGATAATCTACTTGTTTATTTAGACATTTTCATGTGTTAGTTGTAATGCGACTATTTCACTTTTTGTTTAAAGAGACTATTTTGCTCATTTACCTGTACTTGATAAAAACACATCTTTCCAGTCTTCAGTGCTATAATCTATCAGAAATGATTTTTAATATGCTAATTTGATAGTCAGGAAACTGTTTTTATTAGTATCAGTGTTGAAACATCTTTATTTCCTTTGAGGAAACTGTGATGCATTTTAGTTTTTGCATTTTCATTTTTGACAAATACAATGTTTGAAAGAAGAAATCATTTTTAACGTTATAAATAGCTAATTGTAACGTTTGAAAACATTTTGTTACATTTTAAATGTACTATTACTTTTGATCAATTCAAAACATTGTTTCTAAATAAAATGTTTGATTTCTTTTTAGGTAATAGTTAAAAATAACTATTATAAGGTACTCGATTATTTGAGACACTGCTCGCTGCAGAGCCACTTGAGCTCCTGCGAGGGGGAGCTTGAGCTCTCGCTCCTCCTCCTATAAGCTGTTTTAATGCGTACACCCACCCCACCCCTAACCCCAACCCCCAGTGACATCACTCGTAGAAGTAGTGCAAGGAAGGAGGAGCTGGAGCTCAAGTTCCCCCGTGCTGGAGCTCAGCTCTGCATAAGTGGCTCTACAGTGAGCACCACTTGGAATTTTTGATGTTACCGTTATACCAGCCTCAACAGTAAAATATTGTAAAAGAGCAGATTTGGACACAATGTAATGGGGTAAAATAAAACCAATAACTGACCATGATTTAAATAATAGTGTAAATGTCAAAGACACGTTTTTCACAAAGTTGTGTATATTTGTGTTAACTCATAACATAATGTGACATTTAATTTCAAAGCAGAGAATGTGCCCCCTTGAATTGTTTGAAGTTATGGGATTTTAAAAGAAAGATTTGCTATTGGAGCATAACAGATCACATGTTTGAGTTGGGTGAAGTGCGGGACCATTGCATTAAGGGTCGAACTGGCAGTGTGGCAGAAAGAAGCTAACAAAACAGAGCCTGCGAAATAGTTCATTAATCTGCATGGTCTAAGAGGGCACACATGGTAATTTATATTTAATTCTCTTACATATTGTATATAGTGTTGTATTATGCCAGTTTACATGAACGATGTTCTGTGTAAAGACTGATGTTACTGGATTCAGAGTTGTCGTACATATTCATATGCATACAGTACCAGTGGGCATTTAAATGAGACACTGTGAAAAGGACTCTGACAAATGCATGTTTTGAATGTTATGCTTTATTTCTTGTAGTTTTCAAAGTGTCTGCTAAAAAAGAAAGAGAGATAGAGAGAGAGAGAGAGAGAGAGAGAGAGAGAGAGAGAGAGAGAGAGAGAGAGAGAGAGAGAGAGAGAGAGAGAGAGAGAGAAACAAATAAACAGTAAAGACATCATTATGAAGCATGGCTATCATTTTATTTAAACCAGTGCAGCTACAAATAGTATTCAGTCACACTTTATATTCACTGCATGCCTTTACTTAGTATGTAGTGGCATTTAAAGCAATATTATTTTAAATTGTACTTTGTACTTGTATTTTTAAAATGATCTGCATGTAATGACATGTGTAATAAATTTCTGTAATTACATTTATAATTAAAATTTGCATAAACATTATTATTTGACCATCACCTAAACTTTAACCCACCCTTAAACCTACCCATACCACTAAATCTGTCCTTAACCTTAGCCTTATTTTACATTAGGAGATCCATAAATGTTGTGTAATACAATATGAGCACAATAGGTACATTGTACTTATGTTTTGACGTAAGTACCTAGTTGTTTAGGTCACCTAATTTAAAGCAGAACCCACAATTCTTATAGTATTTCATGTTTATGTGATCTCTTATGCTCCAGAAAGATATTATAAGAAACAAAGGCTTTTTGTCAGTAGTGTATTTACTATGTTACAAATCTAATGATTCAGCACCATTTCAACAACCACATGACAAGGTCAGTTGCAGGTCAGAGCCTGACACATCAAAAACAATGAAGGAGTCAAGTATGACAATATCATTATTTTGCTTTCTTATTTTTAAGACCCACCCTATACAGCACATTCAGCATTTACAACATCTCAAGCCAATGTGCTTTTGACTCAGATTTTAACACATTTAATCTAATGCAATTGATAATGCAAGTAATATATGAAAAAGGTCTTAAACATATTTATTTTGCTTCAAGTCAGTTAAATTAACATCAAGCAACAGCCTATTTCTAACCATAACACCTAATAAAGGAAATTGTTTGCATGTTTCTGCTAGGCCTTCATTACGTTACAGTATGCTCGTTTCATGATATACACTGTAAGAAAATATCTCTTAAATAAAAGTTTCTCTATTTTGTGATTTACAAGTGTTTTCCGTTTATTTACGGTTGTGAATTGCAGCATGGGACCTTTATCTCTGCTCTCTTGAAAATTCAACAGTGACTAGTGACAAAATAATACAATGTATAAGAAATAATATGTAGAGAAATAAGTCTTTAAAGTGTACTGCAGTTTATTACAAGGATTTTGTATCGTAATAACAACAACCCAGGCAATATATCATTTTAAATGATTAAAAAAGTTAATAAAAGACACTTTTTTAAAATTTTCAAGATTAAACGTTGTTGGAAGAAAGCTCTGGTCCCTACAGTATAATGCAATTCAAAATCAAAAATAAATGGAAAAATATGGAAAACTGCTAATTTACAAATATTTTTAGTCTGTATATTAATAGACTGAACTGACTGAATGTGTGACTCTAAAATATACTGCTGTTGTTTTGATAGTTTGTACATTTGCTGAATAAATTCGATGTCTGCCTGTCTGTCAGTATTCAGCGGATTTCTGGTTGTGGTCGACTAGAT
The DNA here is from genome assembly GCF_903798145.1 of Danio aesculapii. Classification (NCBI taxonomy): domain Eukaryota; kingdom Metazoa; phylum Chordata; class Actinopteri; order Cypriniformes; family Danionidae; genus Danio; species Danio aesculapii. The sequence continues at coordinate 12,196,515 of NC_079454.1, forward strand.
TTGTTTTTGAAAAACCTTTGGAGAGAATAAAAGCTGGTGGAGAAAAAGACAGAAGGATTCTGGGTGTTGGAGAGATGCCAGAGAAACTGTCACTGTAGAGTTAGATACAGCTGTCCTATTTTACACGATATAAATCAGATTAAATTTTTTTATTAGAATTGTGGTGCAACATATTCTAAATCAACTTAAATAATTCAATTAAATTAACAAAATATGTACAAATGCACAGATAGATAGGTTTAATTCCATGTTCTGTTGAAATTCTGATTATGAATGGCTTGAAAATATGCAATAAAATCGTTTAATGCACAGGTACTGTAGTTCCAGTTCAAAATAAATGCGCTTACATCAAATATTAGTAGGAACTATAGTAACTCAGTGACAGTTAACAGAGTTCATTCATCACTGTCTAATCTCAAGGACATGGACATGTGGTCACCAGGGAGGTGATGTTGATCAACCAAGCATATACAGTGAGGGAAATAAGTATTGAACACATCACCATTTTTCTCAGAAAACATATTTCTAAAAGTGCTGTTGACTTGAAATTTTCACCAGATGTTGATAACAACCAAAGAAATCCATATATGAAAATAAAATAAATCTGATAAGTTTACAATGGAAGTTATTCATTCATTAATTCATTCATATTCTTTTCGGCTTAGTCCCTTTATTAATCTGGGGTCGCCACAGCGGAATGAACCACCAACTTATCCAGCATTCGTTTTATGCAGCGGATGCCCTTCCAGCTGCAACCCACCACTGGGAAACACATACACACTTATTCACACACACATACACTACGGACAATTTAGCCTACCCAATTCACCTGTACAGCATGTCTTTGGACTGTGGGGGAAACCGGAGCACCCGGAGGAAACCCACGCAAACGTAGAGAGAACATGCAAACTCCACACAGAAACGCCAACTGACCCAGCCGAGGCTTGAACCAGCGACAGCACTACCTACTGCGCCACTGCGTCACCCACAAAGGAAGTTATGTGTAACACAATGAAATGATACAGGAAAAGTATTGAACACATGAAGAAAAGAAGGTGTAGAAAGGCAGTGAAAGCCCAGACAGCAGCTGAAATCTCTGAGCAGTTCCTCAGCAACCCTCTGCCCTTCATCAGTGTAAATTAATATTAGCTGCTTCAGTCCAACATCTGCATTAGCAGGATGATAAAGATGAAACCAGGGTGGACATTTCAGCAAGACAATGATCCAAAACACAGACAAGAAACTCTCAAATGCTTTCAGAGAAAGAAAATAAAGCTGCTCAAATGGCCCAGCCAATCACCTGACTGGAATCCTATAGAAAATACAAAATAAAAAAACAAAATCAGTTTGAATGGACGAAACCCACAGAACCACAAGATTTGTTGATGAAGTGTGTAAAAAAAATCACATCTGAGCAGTACAAGTGACTTCATTCCCCACGAGAGTCACCTTTATGCTGCCATCAAGGAAAAAAAGCCTTTTATATAAAGTATTAAATACATTTCCCCCACTGTATTGAATACTTATTCCCCCACTGTATATACATTCCAAAAATAAATGTTCAGTATATATAAGTTGCCATGGCAGGCATGTTTCAGGGTTAGATGTGTGATTCTTACAATAGTTCTAAATATATTTTGTAAGTTGTCAATAAAACAGGATTATGAAGTGATGTTTATTTCAACTTACCGTTGAACAGAAAAAGACTAAAGAAGAGGTGTGGCAAGTTTTTGGCATCATGGCGACTTCATGGTACCTAAAACCCAGAATTAGAGCAAATTTAATTGAAACTTAACTGTCTAGCCAGCTAATGCGGCTTCATGGTACAAGCCCCTGGTGTGAGATAAAGTAACAGCAACAAGATCAATAACAAAACGTAATACTTTTTTGTGATTGGCACGATTTCATGAACATTCACTAGGACATCCACTGAGTAAATAATGTAATGTTATTGCTGTTTTTTTTTTACAAGCAGCGTGTGAATGTGTTATCTAATTTCGGCACTTGATGTTCTCATTAGTAGGAGACTCGGAACAATTCCTAATTGTGTGTTTGTGTGTTTCGCACACAAGTGTAAACAGAATTTCCATACAGGTTCTGCCAGCATCCATGTTTGTCCTGCAGTAATGATGAACAATTAACAAACTGTGCTGTCAGAGCTCCACATTCCTCTGCCTCTCTGAACTGTTCAAGCATATGCTGCCTTACATTATAACAGATGGATTATTACATCATTAAATGTCATCCCTGATAATACTCTGACCCAATCCACGTCACATGAAAACAAATGCTCATGAATACATGCTAGTAATCTAATTTCAGCTCCACTGGTATAAACAAAAGCCAACAAGCAGGCCAGATTAAGCACTGTAAATTAATTATTGCATACAGATTTTTCTATGTAATTATTTAGCTTTTTTGTGATGGACTTTGCTTGAACGGGTAAAGAAGCTGGGAGATGTGAGCGTTTCTGTGATAATCCTCCTATATCAGGTTGGTGTTATTATACACATGAATGAGCAGCATTTCATTGTTAAATAATGATGTAGTTCTAAGCTTCAAATTGTTGAAGAAAACACACAACAGAAAGCTGACAGAGCTCAGAAACATTTATTTTCTGATGGTCAGGTTTGTCTTAATCCGCCATTGCTGATTCTGGGATTAAAGCATAGAAGATTAAAATACATATTTACATTTTCACTGTGAATATGGAGAAAGTATGTGGGAAATATTGTTCTAGTTCCTACTGATACCATTTATAAATAAAGCTAAATCTAAATGTATATATAAACAAACACCCATTTTGGGATCCACACCAAGTTGCATTTATAGAAAGCAAACTAAATTCAGTATATGTGGGTGAAATTATATTCCATTGTCATTGTATATGTATATATTTTATTTAATTTAAATACTTCCTTCTGGTTATTATTGTAATTTTGTTGTTAATAGATTATATTATTTGTTGCATTTTAAGATGATTAAAAACTTGCTAATAGATCTAATGCAGAGATGCCCAAACTAGGACCTGCAGGCCAAAAGTTTGCCCATGGTAACCTTTGATTAGGCCCACCATCTGAGAAGAAAGGGAGACTATGAGGATGGTCTAGAGACTGAAATTTCTAATTTAATGTAACCTTTTTTTTTTTTTTAATAAAACAAAATAGTTGTAAATAAGTTTTTTTTTGTTGTTGTTGAAATGTATATACTGTCACCAGAAGGATAGAGGACAATGCAAAGATGTCAGTACGTAAAGTAAAGTTTAAAGTAACATTTTCAATTTATTTTTAAACATTTTAAAATAAATTAGGAAATTACCAGTGGCAAATTTAATTTTCGGCCCTCAACTTTCAATATTTGTTTTTGTCCCTTCATATGAAAAACTTTGGCCACTCCTGATATAGTGTTTTTAATGACAGTGGCTTTCGAGGAAAACTGTGGTATATTTGTGGAATATAACTTTTTCTATTTACATTTTTCTATTATATTTTTCTCTTAGATCTAAACATCAACAGTGTCTTGAACAAACTGAAAAACACATGACAAGAAGGTTCACCCTTAAAGATATCATTAAATAAAGTGTAAACAAATCAGATTCAAAATTATTGATGAACCACTAAAAATAACTGTATGCCTATATAATGACTCTGTTTGCCTATATTTTCTCTACTGTGTCAGTTTGTCAGTGTGTACACTTACTACGAACAGTACACCATATTGCCATTGCAGCTGAACACACAAGCATCATATTGACTGACCTGACGGCAGAAAATTTAAGAACAACCATAAAGAACGAACAGAGTTGTTTGTACTTTTTTGGCACACAAAAGTCTCCTTGGAGCTTCATATGACTACAGTTGAACCACTGAAGTCACATGGGATTTTCTGACATAATTTACAGTTTCTTTTCTGTATTATTGTTACCTATGGAGGATGAGCTCTTGGATTTCATCTAAATATCTTGATTTGTGTCCTAAAAATGTAAGAAGGTCTCAGGGAATTAATAAACCCAGTCTCATTCTGGTTGCATACCCCTAAATAAATTTCTGGAGAGCGCCAAAAACGTCCCAGGAGCTACGTTTTTTGCAGTTTTAGTTTTTTGCAAATCCACTAGAGGCCGCTGTGTAGGCTTTTTGAGATCTCAACTTTCTCTCACGAGTGCCATTTATGCCTGCTCTTTTTGCGTAAATCCACCAGAGGCCACTGTTGACTGACTGATCAATGGACTGGCCCTACCTCCTCCTTCCCAAAACCCAAATGAGCGAAACTTTGGACGGTCCATTTTCTTTGTTTCCTTTTTGCAAACCAGCCGCTCTGGCATTAGCTTGAACTGGTATAAACCTGGGGAGGGCTGCAGGTGCGTTGTGTCACATAATGATTGCCAGTGACAGCAAACAGAGTGCAATAAAACAACAGCATGTCCAATAGATGAATAAACCACCATTATGTGAAAAGAATCATGCAGCCATTGGCTAAAATCTCCGTCAGTCAAACAAGGAAGCAATGACTGACAGACAGCATACAGAACGTCAAAACACTCGACTGCTTAGTTTAGATTTTATTAACTATAACTTTGCCTTTTTATTCAGTTCATGGTCTCATTTTATTTGTAACACTGTAAGCTATGACATCGACTTGCTTTTTACTACAAAGATGCCATTTTCATACGTACACTACACTGTAAAAAAAACCCCTAATTTTACAGAAAATATCTCTAAATTTTTTACAGTATTTTTTTGTCATTTCAAATTAAATTCAAAACTTAGTAAAACGACAAACAATCTTTCTAAATTAACAGTTTGACTGTCATTTTAGGTACTTTATCATTAAAAACAAATTACTGACGTTTTTGTTTTTTATACAAGGAAATTACAGTTTTATTTATACAGTATTTTTTCTGTTATTTTAAATTATATTCAAAAGTCCGTAAAAATTACAAACAATATTTGTAAATTAACAGCTTCACTGTTATTTTATGTACTATATAATTAATGACAAATTACAGAAATTTTCCTGTTTTATACAATATAATTGGCGTATTATTTAGTGTTTTTTCCAGTTTTTTTGAAGTACATTTAAAATTACGTAAAATTAAAGTAATAAATTGTAATTACTTGCTCTGTAAAAAAAAATTAAAAATCTTTAAAAAAAGGTCAAATGACTGGCAGCTATGGCTGCCAAACAAAAACCATAAAATTACGGTAAAATTTCTTTGTTGAAATAAAGTGCAAAAAATAATAAATCTACAGATATTTTCATTAAAATGTTTACACAAAAACACTGTTATTTTACAGACTTTTCCTAGATTATTACAATTAAATCCGTTCAATAAATAAAATAGATAAATTCCGCTCACATGCACCTGTTCCGGATTCCGCTAATTGCACACACACAGTCGGAGGATCGTTATGAACTGATTACATGGACTTTAAAAGCAGCACAGACGCACGCACCAATTGCTAAGTCTTGTTATGCTGTTACTGTGAACATTATGATGCGTTTCTCTTCTTTTGCTGTGCTTTGTTTGTTAATTGTTTATGTGGTTTGATGCCGGGACTGACCATTTGGCTGTTATTTGACCATGACTCTGGATTCCCTGCATACATCTGTTTGCCCCTGTGTTGACTGTTGCTTGCCTGACAATCTCTGTGTAATAAACCTGCATTTGGATCTGCACTAATTTGTCACCATCCCCTTCACATTAAAGTTCCATTTCATTTAAGATTTGTAACTGAATTATTCCATATATCTTAAACCTCTACATGTTTTACATAAAAACTATTCAATAAAATGCAACAACTGTAAAACTCTTAAAGTTGTGAGAATTTTAATCAGTTGTATCTCGTTTGTTGTTTTTCCAGACGTTTTTGATCTAAAATAAAACTGTTAAATTACGACCATGAGCATGTCTTGGCATTTTATTAAAGGTGTTTAATTGTAATAATTGAGAGAATTCTTTTAAATAACATTTTTTCTCTTGAAATTTTAGTGCAGTCACTTTATTGATGGTGTTCGATCATAAAAATCTAGGAAAAGTTTGTGAAATAACAGTGTTTCTCTGTAAAACTCTTAGTGTGTAACTTTTTTGAACGGATTTGATTGTAATAATCTAGGAAAAGTCTGTAAAATAACAGTGTTTTTTGTAAACATTTTAATGAAAATATCTGTAGATTTATTATTTTTTGCACTTTATTTCAACAAAGAAATTTTACCGTAATATTATGGTTTTTGTTTGGCAGCCGTAGCTGCCAGTCATTTGACCTTTTTTTTACGATATTTTTTTTTACAGTGTATGTTCACAATTATTAGGCAAGTTGTATTTTTGAGGATGACTTTGGTTATTGTACAACTACAGTGTTCTTGGTCAATCCAAATTGTTAAGAAACCCTAAAACCTGAACATTTATGTAGTAAAAGTGAAGTTCTGTCTTTCTTAAGAGAACATCTATATGTACACCATTATTGCTATAAGTATTAGTGCGCAGAATTATTATGCAAATAAATAAAAAACAAAGATTTTCCCATCTCACTCGTTTATTTTCACCTGTTAAAGTGAGAATGAAAAATATCTCAAAATTTACATATGAACATTTCTGAAATAAAGTAAAAAAAAACTCAGTGACCCATATAGCCACCCTTCTTTTCCGATAACAGTCACAAGCTTTCCATTCACTGTGTCAGTCAGTTTCTTGATCTGGTCAGAATCAACTTTTTGTGCAGCTGCAACCACAGCCTCCCAGACACTGTTCAGAGAAGTGTACTGTTTACCTTGATTGTAAATTTCTTGCTTAAGAAGGGCCCAAAAGTTCTCAATAGGGATAAGTTCAGGTGAATGTCATTAGTTTTTCATCTTTAAGGCCTTTACTGGCCAGCCACACAATGGAGTACTTTGACACATGTGATGGAGCGTTGTCCTGTATAAAGATCAAAGTCTTCTTGAAAAATGCTGACTTTTTCCTGTACCACTGCCAAAAATTGGCACTAGGCTTGAGAGTTGATTTTGAGTACATTTTCAACTCAAAAAGGTCCAAACTAGCTCATCGTTAATAATACCTGCCCATACCAGTACCTCACCTCCACCTTGCTGGCGTCTGAATTGAAGTGGAGCTCTGTCCATTACTGATCTAACCACGGGCCCATCCATCTGGTCCGTCAAGAGTCACTCTCATCTCATCAGTCCACAAAACCTTTGAAAAATTTGTCTTCAGGTAGTTCTTGGCCCATTCTTGATGTTTCAACTTATAGCTCTTGTTCAGAGGTGGTTGGGTTTCAGCCTTTCTGAAGGCTGAAATTGCTGCATCCCTGTGAAAGACTTTTGAAAAATTTTGACTTTTCAGAGTCAGTTAATTCTATTTTTTTGTCCCATTTTTCCTGAGAAGAAGCTGCCTAATAATTATGCATGCCCTTGATATAGAGCATTGATCTCCTAAAGCCTGGTTTATACTTCTGCGTCGAGTGATCGGTGTAACCCACGGCGCATGCCTTGCGCGTTGCCATGCATTTATATTTCTGCATGCTGTTTTTGTTGTTCTGCAATAACACTTCCGAAACGCTAGCTGGCAGTGAGGTGTTTATGTTCCTCTGTGTCGCGTTTCTTCGCTGGTGTTTTGTTTTTTCTGAACGCTACCTTAATGTACAAGTGGCTCAAACTTGCTCATTTTGGTGGTAACCGGCGGACGTGCAACATATTTAATCATAAGGTAAACACAAAACAACAGTCTCCAACCGGAGCTTCTTCACGGGACCAAGCCGTCCAATCACAGAGCTTGCGCTACATTTCGTTGCGGCCTGTAGTTCCATTTTTTGAGAGGTGCGCGTCAGTGTCAGCGATGGCCACGGCAAGGGCTATGCGTCGATGCGCAGGCTGCGCTGGAGCACACGTGTGCGCTTGATGCAGAAGTATAAATCAGCCTTTAGCCCACACCTTCCCTCGTTACACAAATACACATGCATTAAAACCAATAAGCATTTAAGTTTATACAGCTTGGAGTTGGAAATTGTAGATAAAATTATGATATGGTCAAAATAATCACTTGCGTAATAATTGTGCACACAATGTTAGTAAACAATGTAAACAACAGGTCTCGGGCAGAAACGATGACAAACAAACAAATAATCCATAATTCAACACTTATGTGTCGGTGGACTAAATGTGTTCAATGGGATGTTGTTCTGTGGACTCTTGCCTTTCGAAATAATCCATGATGTACAGCAATGAATGCGTGTGTTTCTTGTTATTACGATGATATTAACTCTAACATATAATTCATTAACATATCTATTAAGTGTTTTCTGTTCAACTTACACAAATATAGCAAATGCATTCTTTATAAGCCTCCCATTGAAAAACAACTAGCTGCAATGGCTGCTTGAGGGTTGTAGCTTTAAACTGATGTATAGTTTGTCAAGATTACTCTTGTTCTTTTTGATGTAATCTGTTAATAAACACTGACATGTTGAAAAACAGCACCCTGTCACTGCGTCCATGTCCTGACGCTGGTTAAGAGAAAAGCACCGATTGACCACTTCCCTAAACCCAACCAAAGTGTTTTCAAAGCAATCCAGAATTACCACATTAAAAGAATTTACCACATTTTCACCCTGTTATTTCCTTGTTTATTTATTTTTTTTGGCTTTTGTTTTTGTCTTACCAGACATAAAGCCCGTCATCGAGGTCAACTCCACTCTGCATCTCAAGTCTGCTACCGTACATGGTGAGTCACTGGGCAAACTGATAACAGCGGAAAAGCCTTCCATACGGAGGTAAGCGGTCAGCTCATAGCGTTTGTTTAAAAGATGAAATCCAGCCATACCTTCCTCTGGCTACATAATTTGCGATCTCCAGAAATGTATATAGAGCTACGTTTTCAGAATGAGCCTATGTTGGAATTAATAAAACATGAGGATGAGTAAATAATAACATAATTCACATTTTTTGGGTGTACTAACCCAATAAAGTGTATTGGTACTGAATTTAATATTGAATATAATCAGTGAAAAAAGCTTTTTATTACATTTGTAACATTTCCACTATGGTCACGTCCTGTGTTTGGGAACATCACGCTCTATTCATGGTTGTGTAGCATTATGAGAACAGCATGTGTGCAATGTGTGTTTACTCACTCGCTCACTCCCAGCGTCCCACAGCAGAGACAGAACAATCATCAAGGCGGGGGACGTCAACCCTCCGAACACGCCTAAAACACTAAATCTGACCCACACCTTTACAGACACCGTAATGGACCCTTGGCTGGAACATTACAGCGCAATGCATTATGACCGATTGTTGAGATATTAGACTTGAGTTTCAGACAGCGGCTCCGGCTGGCAAGAAAAGCTCATTGCCTTCAGGGAAATGGAAGAAACTGCCTTTGATCCCGTGGCAGCGGCTGATGATGAATTGCAAACTAATTAGAAGGAAATAACACAGGCCTCCAAAACACAGAATGCTCTGTTTGTGAGAATTAAACGCCTGTTTAGGTATTTAAATGCCTGAAATTGTATATAATTTGTTATTTCACCATATTGCATTACAACCCCACACTACAATGAATATTTTTGCTTTTCTTATTTTACTCTCCACTTATAATGGGGTATTTATGTTTTTATGTTAATGTCTGTTTGTCTCTCTGTCTGTCTGTGTCTATCTATCTATCTATCTATCTATCTATCTATCTATCTATCTATCTATCTATCTATCTATCTATCTATCTATCTATCTATCTATCTATCTATCTATCTATCTATCTATCTATCTATCTATCTATCTATCTATCTACAGTCCAAATATCTACACTGTAAAAATGATCTGATAATTAACGTTTCCATATTTTGTGTAAGTGTAAGTGTTTTCCATTTATACAGTATATTTATTTTGTTGTGAATTGCATTGTTGGACTTTTGATGTTGAAAACATCAACTTTTGATGTTGAAAATTTAAGTCTACAATTTAACCAAGTGACTTTTATTGACAATTAAGTAGTTTGAAATAATATAATATAATAAGAAGAAATAATAAATTGAAAAATAAATCTGTAAAATAACAAAAAATGTACTTACCGTTTGTTACAAGGTTCTTGTACCATAATATACAACACCAACCCAGACAACATATCACTTTAAACTATTAAAAATGTTAATAAAATCACGTTTTCAAGGTTAAAAGATTAAAATTGCATAATGCAATTCAAAATCATAAATCAATATATGACATACAATAAAAAAATTATCACAAAATACAGAAAACTGCTAATTTATGGACATTTTTACAGTGTACACTGTAATTTATTGAAAGTTAAATCTAATTAACTTTACAAGTTACTTCAACTTGCATCAGATATAAAAAAACAAAAAAAAATTAATTTGAAGCCAGTTTAACTTCAACTTAAAATAAGTTAAAGTAAATAAAACGTATGTTTTCATGACTTTTTGATCGTATAATTATTTACCGATTATTCTTGCAGAGAAAAAAATGGACAATTTTACTGTCCAATTTCTCTTTTGTTGACTTTTTGTGATTACATCAAAGTAATCCACTGGATCTTTTGGTTGAAAATGTGTCCAAAAGTTAGAATCAGTAAAGAGAGAAAATATATGAAATAATTGTAATTCTTCATTTGACCCTTCGCTAAGCCACACCCAAAAAATGTCACCCACCAATCGTGGCTTAGCAACCGTAGCTACGTGCAGGGGCTCTGTCAAGCTTACGAGCGAGGCATATGGATTGTGCAAATCTGACACTCGGTATCCTTAAAGTTTGGACAGGATGGTGGAATTTTTTCCCTTTTCAAAACCAAAAACCCAAGAGGAGAAATGCCAGCGTGGCAATACACACACCTTTTACCATGAAAAGATCTAATCAGTGTTTCCTACAGAAATACAAAGCAGGTTGTGTTTCACAGCTGTCTTTTTCTTTTTTTCACTCAATATTATGAGTAATGCTCCGTTTAAGCCTTCGCCATAGTAACGTTACAATACAAATAGTGAATAGGTCATAATGACATCAGTTATTGATTGAATCTGTTGCTAACTTTACTGAACGTCATTTTCCATCTGTTTCAAGCTACGAATATTTGAAATTACAAATCAACAGAACAAAACGCAGATGTGATCACAAACTGAGCACTTGCGATCAATATACTATACCCACAGCTGTTTTTCATTAATTTACAAAGAGCACACAAACATACTGACAGTAATAGGTAACTTACTGTACATTGTTATGGGTCAATGATGGTAATATTCGGCACAAATCCATCAGTTTCCCCTTTCTGGCTGTTCTTTCTATGAATGAATGATGTTTCCTCGTCGGTTTGTAATACTATATTTCATTGCACAACAATAGTCTTTCAGGCTTTTTGGCTAAAAATAGAGAAATTACAGTTTAATTTGTTATTATTAAATTATTTTTACATTTCTCCTCTCCTGCTGTGCATGAACTAAGCTGTTGAATGTTCAGCGTATGAGGCGGCTTGGCTAAGCTAGCTTCAATTTTCATTGAGTTATTCTCTAATCGGTCGTCTATTATGTCATGAATATACTCCTGTAATGCATACTGCAGTCCTTTTTTCAGTCCGAATGTCTGACACTGGCGCATACACATTGAAAAAGACCTGCCAGGCACGAAAGCTTGACAGGCGTAGCAACAATAACTAAGGAGGGCGGGGCTTAGCGAAGGGTCTATTTGTGTTCCCTTCTTTAAATGCCTTCTTTACCAAATGTAAACACAATCCTGCTGCACTACTGTACTTTATTTTGGTTTTATTGTAAAAAAAAAAGAAAACATGGCAAGTGAGATACTGAACTATTTTATGGCATGCTTCTAAAAAAAAGATTTAGTGTTCAAAAATTTTTGTTTTGAATATTCTTTTAAATAAAGAGCACTTCACACTTCATACACTTCATATTTTCAGATTTTCATAGTATATGTGTTCATTTCAGAACTTTTACCATAAACCGACATATCAACCATTTGGCAGAGGTTGAAATTTTAGAAATTATGGGATGTGATGGAAAAAAATGCATTGAGTGTTAACTAAAGACATTAGAAGTTAAGAAATGCAATCCATACATTTTTTCTTGGTGGGGCAGTTAAAGGGTTTAACCTGTTAAAATTGCTCTATAAACTCTACATTAATTCAAAATGAATCTTTATACACTGGAAAAAAAATGGGCCAGTTGGCATTTCGGTGTGGACTATGCATGTTCTCCCCGTGTTCGAGTAAGTTTCCTCCAGGTGCTCCAGTTTCCCCTACAGTCCAAAGACATGCGTTATAAGTGAATTGGGTAAGCTAAATTGTCCATAGTGTATGAGTGTGTGTGTGTGAATGAGTGTGTATGGATGGGTGTTTGCCAATACTGGATTGTGGCTGAAAGGGCATCCGCTGCGTAAAACATAAGCTGGAATAGTTGCCAATTCATTCCGCTGTGGTGACCTCTGCAAAAGAGAATAAACCGAAGGAAAATAAATGAATGTATGAATATTTTACACTATATGCACTGCTACAAACGGAGCTGGGTGAAACTGGTCAAGAATGCTGGTTAAAGGCATCCACTATTAATAACTGAAGACATCTGAAGGAAGACGCCTTCAGAAGTGTGTGAAGGAGCACACTGAACTCTTCACCTCTCTCAGATTATTTTTACCATGTAGTCCAGATCTGATTTTCAGCATTATTTTTAGGCCCAGCTGTAGACTGGTGCTCTGTAGGGGGTGTCATCCATCAGGAGACCACCTGGCTGGAACTAGCCGGCTAACAGCCACAACACAGCTCATCTGATCCACTCAATCAACCTTCACTTTGTGTTCATAGCACAGATTTCAGAACAAGATGTCTGAGCAGATTGCAGAGTTGGGATGCATTCCATATCCGTTCAGACGATCCACTGAAAGTAAAGTCATCAATTAAATCACTTATTTTTAAGCACCACTGTGTCATGGATATAATAAATAGATTCCAAGCATAAATGCCAAGCATAGGTATTGAAACTCACAAATACACAGTAAACACATTTTGAGGCAGAAACTGTAACTAAAATGTAATCATATTATTATAATTTTTTTTTAACAGGGATGAATGTTTATATATATTATATATAGCGGCTTTTCCGCTATTTGTCCAGTGGCTTGCCACATCTGTCGGTGGACTTGTGACAATTTGAGTCTGGTAAAGAACAGTTCCAGAAAGCAGGTAAGACAAAAACAGAAGCCAAAAAATAAAATAAACAAGTAAATAACATGGTCAGAATGTGGTCAAATCTGAAAACATGGCAAAAATCAGGTAGAGGGATTTTTTTTCTGGATTGATCTTAAAACACTGGTTGGGTTTAGGGAAGGGGGTGGGCGGATCAATCAGTGCTTTTTAAAACACTATGGGTTGGTTTTAAGGAAGGAGGTGGGTCAGTCGATCGGTCAGTCAGTAAGTTAGTCAGTCAGTCAGTCAGACGACAGCGGCCTCTGGTGGATATACGCGAGAACAGCAGGCATAAATGGCACTTGATTTTACAATATGTTATGTATACAGACAGCAGGATGGGAGGATGTGACAGACCATGTAGACCATGTATGGTTAGGTTGTGTTTTGTAGTGTGTGACGTCATTGTTATGCGCATACAAGTGTAGTAAAGGAAGCACAGAGAAAACCTGCGTGTCTGAGATTCATTGATATGTAGAGTGATAGTTGAGTATTAGAGTGAACTAAGCATAAACACTCGCGAGAGAAATTTGAGATCTCAAAAAGCACACACAGCGGCCTCTGGTGGATTCATGAAAACAAAAACTGCAAAAAAAAATGTACCTCCTGGGACGTGTTTGGTGAAATTTATATAGGGATACATTTTTAGAATGAGCCTGGGTTGAGAAAAACACAACTGAAAACAACACCTTTTTCCTTTTCTTTATTTTTTTTAAGCCCAAGTTCAAACTAGATCTATCCAAGATTACGTACCCACACCCACCCACAAACCTCTCAGGAGGAACGAGAATCAAATGAGAAGACTATACAGATTCTTTTAAACGTACACAAAATAAACAATGAAACTACATAATAAAGTATATGATCCATAAATGTAATAGAAATAACCAAAACTAACCTTATAAAAAAGGGGAAAGAAAATAAGAAAATAACAAACACAATGCAGGGAGAATACTCATGCAACCAGATGACACAGTACAACATAAAGACAAGTTCACCTCTGACAATCTCAGTCAGAATCTAGTGAGGTTAAATAGTCAAAAAAAAGTTAGAATGGGAGACCAAGTTATATAGAATTTTATACAACAGTTCTGTCTGGTTCTCGAATCTGATTGGCTGATAGCAGTGCGATATTCTGCACTCTTACAGCCTCCTCACTATTCTGTATTACTCCGCCCACATAGAGTGACAACAGATCAATAAATCAATCACTCTTTATATAACCCTGAGTACATTTTTTGGTTGGCCATCTGTTTTTAATGAGTCTTCTGTTTTCATTACTGCAGACTAGTCCAGTAAACAGAAGGAAAGAAGAAATGCCTGCATGTGTTTAGCGTTTTTTACTTATCGCAAACGCAACAGTAATCTGGTAGTGTTTGCTTTGCTTTGGCTTTTTTGGGGTTAATTATTGTTAATTGGGGTTAATTATCACCTGTTTTGTCATCACTTTAGACATTACGCTAGAGAATCATTTAAATACTCAGCTGCAGATGTGAATGAATAGCGGAAAAAAGTAGTTCCACATACAAAAGGATTTTTAGACTCTCCATGTTTGATTTTCTTTTTTATGTACACAATTATGCCGTCGAAATGTTGTATAAACGCAATACCACACTCTTAGCAATTTGATATGGCTGGGGTTGGGGGTTTGTTGCATACGAAAGTGAAAAGCGGCGGTGGAAGGGGGGGTGGGTTTGGTGGGTTTGTGTCGTCAACAAAAATGAATAGCTGATGGGGAGGGGGGGTGGGTGCGTTCGCGGACGAAAGTGAAGAATAGGGGGTGGAGGGGCAGGGGGGGGGGGTGCTTGCGGGTGTAAGGGGGGGGCGCCCCCAAGATGCCTAAATTTTACTTTTCTGCTTATACTATGATTAAGACACTGTTCAGATGTTCTATTTCAAGACATTTGTCCTCAAACAGCTCCTGTGTGAAAGACTAGTAAGCATATTTTGCTTCGATTAGATTTTTTTGACAGTTGTAGGTTTGTTTAAAAAAAAAAAAAAGAAATATGTGACCGTAATGCAGTAAAAACCTGCCTGGAAGCTGCATGTGGCTCCCTAAAAACAACTGCACTTTAGAATGTTCACCAGCCAATCAGAATTAAGGATTCAAAAGCCATACATTATAAAAGAATAAAATTATAAAGAGCAAACTGAACCGCCAAAGGAACTGAGAAACATTTATGGCATTTATTTATTACAGTGCAGTTGTACATTTGAGCACTAAGTATTAATTAACACATACTGTACGCACTAGCTATAGAGTTATATGGGGTTGATTAGTGCCAGGTTTATTACTGCATGTAGTTATGCAGAATTTATTGTTATCAAGCACATGCAATATATATAACAAGGTCATTGTAAGTGTAAGGATGGCACTTGATTTTTGGCACACAATGTACTTATCATAGTCATTACATAAACTTGGTCATACAGTAACTAAGTATTATATGTAAAACCTTTCCCTGAACTTAATCTTATCCCATGTGTTTACCTTATATGAGGGGTTCCTAGACTTTTCAGCCCACGACCCCTAAAATAACAATGCCAGTGAGCCACGACCCCCATTATTTTCAGAGGTGGTTATGTTGAGTGCAACGGCTTAATCTAATGTAAAAACCCCAAGAATTGCAATCCAATGGAATTTTTTTTACACTTTACAGTTTTCAAATCTGTGTTCGTTTTATCAATACTACAAAAAAAAAGACAGAGTATTTTAAGCTCATTTTATGGAGTTCTGTTCTAAAATAGGCAGCCATGTTTGTTGACCTCAGGGGTTAAAATGTCAATGCAAAAGCACTTTTGTATGGAGCCAGATCAGTCTCAAAAATAATACATTTGCAAAAATAAAACTCATGCACAGCACAGTTCACATTTACGCAATCCAATTTGTAAATTTAAAACACAATTTGTGAATTCACTGATTAATTGAATGTGAACATTTAGAAATTGTGTTTTGAATTTACAAATTGTGTGCTGCATATTTATTAATTAGATTTGTGTAATTACGAATTGGATTTGTGTATTTACAAACTGGATTTTCATTTTTATGAGTTGTGTTTTGAATTACAAATTGGATTTGCGTACGTATGAATTTTGTTTTAAAATTACGAATTGTGTTTTGAGGTTATTAAGTGGATTTGCATATTTATGAATTGCGTTTGAATTTACAAATAGGATTTGTGTATTTACAAATTGTCTTTTGAGATTACAAATAGGGATTTGAATTTATGAATCAGATTTGCATATTTTATGAACTGTGTTTTCAAATGATGAATCGGATTTGCATATTTATCTGTTTTTAAATTGTGAATCGGATTTGCATATTTATGAAATGAATTTTGAATTTACGAATTGGACTTGCATTTTTATGAAATGTGTTTTGAATTTACGAATTGGATTTGCATATTTTTATGAATTGACTTCAAATTACAAATTGTGTTTTGAATCATGAATTAATTAGCAAATTTATGAACTGTGTTTTTAAATTACAAATCACATTAGCATATTTATCTGTTTTGATTTTATGAATCGGATTTGCATATTTATCTGTTTTGAATTTACAAACAGAATTGCATATTTATCTGTTTTGAATTTACGAATTGGATTGGCATATTTATGAACTGTTTTGAATTTACAAATTGCATTTGTATATTTACGAATTGCGTTTTAAATGTACTAGTTGGATTTGCATATTTATGAATTATATTTTAAATTACAAATTGGATTTGCGTATATATGAATTGTGTTTTGAATTACAGTACAAACTGGATTTGCATACATGTATTCTGAATTTACGAATTGGATTTTTGTATTTACGAATTGTCTTTTGAAATTACAAACTGTGAAATTACAAAATTTACAAATCAGATTTGTTTATTTATGAACTGTTTTCAAAATACGAATCAGATTTGCATATTTTTCTGTTTTGAATTTACAAATTTGATTTAAAAAATATACGAATTGAATTTGCACATTCATGAAATGGGTTTTGAAATTTTTAATTGGATTTGCATATTTTTAAACTGTCTTTTAAAGTTATGAATTCATTTTTTGTTTTTCCGAACTGGGTTTTGAACTTACAATGCGGAAGAATACAAATCCAAACCGTACGTTCAAATCACAACTCGTAAATATACAAATCCAATTCATGTTTTGAATTTACGAATTGGATTTGTATATTTACCATTTTTATTTTGTAAATGTATTATTTTTGAGACTGATCTGGCTCAATACTTTTGGACCCACAACAGAGCAATTGCACCAGTGTTCATTTCATGTCCCTAAAACTATAGCCAACAGCCCACCAGCAAACCAGCTCTGCCTAGTTTCAAACGTATTTTCCAGCAGCTCCTGACATAAAATATGTTTTCCATGTTTTTGTGCGTTCATGCATGCTTAGGAAGTGAAGGATGACAACGCTGTGATTTGTTGAGAATGTCACACAATGAGCCACAGCAGGAGACGCACCGACAATAAGCAGAAGCGTCTCTATTGGGACAATAAGAAGCGGCGTCTTTCTCCTCGGGGTTTAAATGTGAAGTAGGACAGAGGACTGAATCGCTCAAAAGAAAAGAAAGAATACTAATAAATGTGAAATAAAATCCTGTCTTTCTGCACTGTGAAAATGCCGCACTAATGATTTCTTACACTGAAATGAACTGACATACTTTCAGTCTTGCAAAAAAAAGCCTATAAACAAAGCAAGAAATAGACAGAGGCTTTAATGATGCGCTACAGCGGCCCCTATTGTAACAGTAGAGAATAAAGCAGATTCAGAATGAAGACTTCAGTCAGAACTGCACACAGCAGCCTCCAGAGAGCAGCAGCACACTTTAACTATGAAAAATTGAGAGCTGTAGATGCACACGCGCGCGCGCGCACACACACACACACACACTGTCAGTCGCAGATACACTGTGTAGACATTTCTCAAACGATTCAGGGACCTTTCGAGATAAGGGCTAAAACATTTCACAGTCAAGACCAAACTCTGAATAATAAACAAATGCCACAATAAATTATAGAAGAGGCCTGTGTGTCTGTGCGATTGCATTTTTGTTTTTTGTGTGTGTTCTCCTGAGTTAAGGGGTGAAAGGTACATAAATAAGATCTACATTGTCTGGGACTCCGAGAAATTTGTGTGTGCGTCTGTATGTGTTTGTGTTAGTGTTGACACAGCTCAAACTATGATGCTCACACCTTTAATGACCTTCTTCTCAGCTGAAAAATCTACCTTAGCAAAAATGAATAAATAAACAACTCAATGAACTCAAATGCAGGATGACAGTAGAAGTGGCCAGAGATTTAAGACTAAAACTGAGGATGCTTTTTAAATTTAAATAGAGATAAGCGATAAGGTAATATAATGTAATTTGTTAATGTAATGTAATGCTTATATACATACATACATATATATATATATATATTAACCTTAAAACAAGCAAAATAATCTGCCAATGGGTTAAGCAAAATAATCTTGTTTTTCCTTTTGAAATGTATCTCTCTCTCTCTCTCTCTCTCTCTCTCTCTCTCTCTCTCTCTCTATCTCTCTCTCGCTGGCTATAAAATAAGATTAGATTTTAAGAAACTAAAAGTAATTTTTAAAGTTATTACAAAATGCATTAAAAATACATGCATGATGAAAAAAATTATACTTGTGTGTATTATATGTGTGCGCATGTGTATTTTAGCATTTTACCCCATAGTGGATATGTGCGTGTCAGGCCAGGACTGATGTTGTTACGCTAGTCTAGCCTGATTTGTTGCAGTCAAGCTCACAGAAGACAGAAAGAGCGATAGAGAGGTGGAGAGAGGAAGGAAAATAAAGAGAAACAGCCTCAATTAAATGATAACCATTTACTCTTGAGCTTTCCTTTACTGAAAGAGAGAGAGAGAGAGAGAGAGAGAGAGAGAGAGAGAGAGAGAGAGAGAGAGAGAGAGAGAGAGAGAGAGAGAGAGAGAGAGAGAGAGAGAGAGAGATTGTCCATGGAGGTGAAGCAGAGAACATGCAGCAGGCAGTTAAGGTTAAATCTCATTCACGGAAAATATGTGCAGAGCTTTATTTTCAGGTACAGCAGAAATTGCTGCCCAGAGAGAACACCTCACAAAAAACACAGGCTAGTCTCTGTGTGTGATCGCAGCACAATCAAGCAGATCATATTGTTGATTTTACCAATAGCATATACAGGAATCAGAGAGTGAAATTCAATACATTTTAAGACCTTTTTAAAGACTCCTTCTTTACATTTTAGGACACTATAACCACTTTTCAACCGGAAACACTGGCGAGATTTTAACTTATAGTATATTTGCTAAATATTAATGTAAGAAATTAATCCAAAACTAAAACATTATTCATATACTGAATAAAAATCTATTAAATCTAGCTAATTCAGCAGGTTGGTGCCAATAGAGCTGCAGAAATAATTGGTGTTGCCTTGGTTACTGCAGTAAACAAAGCAGTATGATGTCAAATCTAGTAGGATTTCATTGACTTCATATACTACACAGCATCCTGATATTCGCAGATTTCATTCAGGCAAACTTTAGCATACAACCATACATTGCATAATCAAAAATTATATAAAATGTAATACCTTGCAAAATAGCATTTAAGACTTTTTAAATACATATTAAGGGCCTTAAATTTCTCTACATTGATTTATCAACATTGATTCTCTACATTGATTTATTTAACTTTTAGTACTTTTTAAGACCACGCGGACACTGTAGACATGACAAAATCACACAAAATGTACGAGGTGTGCAATGTTTGCACTGTAAAAAATCTAAAATGTGACTGTGAAGTTTCAGCTCAAAACACTGCACAGATAAGATTTTAGCTTGCCAAATGCCAAAATTTTTTGCCCCTCATCTGAATCATGAAATGCAGAGTATCAGAGTCCCGATCCAATATATATCCAGGAATGTATGTTTAGTGCATATTTCAAGTACATTAAAGTTACAATACAATAAATTGAGTTACAATTACAATAAATTGAGCATATACACAGTTGGGCAGAGAGAGATGTAATAATTAATAGCACCAAGTTGAACAATAGCAAGAACCTAGAGGTAGGGTTAGAATGTAATGTCACACGCAGGCCCATAGCCAGCCTGGTGAAAGGGGTGGTTCTTTGTTTCTCAAAAAGTGGACCTTTTTGCAGTTATTCGCCTCATTTTCTAGTAATTTATGAGGTTTAAATACTGCTTTTTTAAGCACCTTTTTTGCTGGATTAGCTTGTGAAATGGTCATCATAACCACACTTTTTAATGTACCGAAAAAAATTTCCTAAAGATTTAGAATATAGAAATAATACAATAATATATGAAAAAAACAGTACTTATTTTAAAAATACAAATTACATGTTATTCATTCATTCATTCATTTTCTTTTCGGCTTAGTCCCTTTATTAATCTAGGGTCACCACACCGGAATGAACCGCCAACTTATCCAGCATATGTTTTATGCAGCGGATACCCTTCCAGCTGCAACCCATCAATGGAAAACATCCATACACACTCATTCACATACATACACTACGGACAATTTTTGCTTACCCAATTTACCAATAGCACAAATCTTTGGACTGTGGGGGAAACCGGAGGTAACCCATGTGAACACAGGGAGAACATGTAAACTCCTCACAGAAATGCCAACTGACCCAGCCGAGGCTTGAACCAGCAACTTTCTTGCTGTGAGGTGATAGCGCTACCCACTGCTCAACCAAATTACATGATATATCATTAGAAAAAAATAGGAATCTGTTAAATACTTTAAATTAAAAAAGTGTAGCCTATTATCATTTTTAAGCAAATAACGAACTGGCCAGCACACTCAACTTTCATCAACTTTACTTCAAATTTGGGACGCCAAATTTGGCACCAAAATTGACTAATTCTGTGTCACAAATTCTGTACCGACATCAAACACAGGATTCTGCTCGGTCTCAAAGCCTTTTTCAATGGGTTATTTTCACAATTAATTATGGCAGTCAAAATAGGACTAATGAGCTCATGTATGGGACAAATTCTGTCTGTTAGAGGTGGGTGTTTTGAACCACCCGAACCCTCCTCTGGGCCTGACACATCTCAAATGTGATAGTGTGTAAAAGCATTGATAGTGTATGAAAGTGTGCGATGATTGTGTATAAGTTTCCCAGTGACGGGTTGTGGCTGGAAGAGCATCCGCTGCGTAAAAAACATGCTGGATAAATTGGCGGTTAATTCCGCTGTGACGACCCCATATTAATAAAGGAACTAAGCCGAAAGGAAAATGAATGAATGAATAAAATGATTTAATTGTTGTTGCAGTATTATGAGCTTTAACACAGAGCTTAGAAATCACACCTTATACACACTTTCCAACAACTCATATTACCACAGTTTTCATTCATTCCATTCTTTTTTGCTGAATATTATTAAAAACAAACCTAATATTGTATTATAATGTATACAACATACTCACTTAAAAAAGTTGGGTTAATAATAACCCAACAGTTAACCCATAGATGGGTCAATTTGGCACCGACCTTCTGTTGGGTTATTGTAACCCAATCCATTGGGTTGATATGGTTAACCCAACAATTTGGGTTATAAAAATAACTAATTTGTTGGGTTATTTTGCCAAAAAGTGGCTTAACCCCTAAATAATAATACATTTTTATTATTATTATTATTATTAATATTATTATTATAGTAGTAGTCATCTTTATATGAAAATAAAAAATACACCGCTTTTATTACATTGGCAAAGCTTTATTTAAATCCATGAATTTAGGGCCACTCCTTTCACAATAACAAACGCCTGAGAGCAGTTTAGTTCATCCCCAAGCAGCAGGACAAGAGGGTTCTGTCTCTGTTGCTCCTCCTCCTCTAAGTACTGAACGAAATACAAGTATACACACATTAATTAAATAATGTCCAACATTTATTGTCATAAATAATGCACCTAGAAGTCGCAAATCAACAAATTCTTGTTTTGCCTCCTGGTATGAGGGCCGAACCATCTTGCTGCACAATCTGTATGGCAGTGAAGAAATGATAGCTGGCTGAGTTGTTAATGCGACATCTCTAAAGTGGGATCTCCAAGGCTGTCTTTATATCAAACAGAAAAAAACATAATAATTAATCTCAAAACAAGCCCCTCATATCAAAGGTGAAATGCTATAAATTGGGATTAAAACAGAGCTGTTATGCAGGATTGTCTCACCAGATGAAATGTTTGCTTGAACTGGTAGATCCAAGGCTCTCTTCTTTTTTAGCAATACGAGAGGGTCCGCAGTGATGCATCTCCCCAAACTTCAAAAAGTTTCTTTGGTGTGTGGGTATAAAATACCTGTCCTGAGCAATCTAAAAATAAATAAACAAAAACAGCACTTAAATCCATGTGTACAAAGAGTACACTGGATTTATTGAAGGGATATTTCACACAAAAATGGAAATTCTGTCATCAGTAATTCACCCTTCCCTTGTTCTAAATCTCTCCTCAGATGAACACAAAACATGATATTTTAAACAATATAGGTAACTAAACCATTCTTGGTCCACAGTGAAATTCCATAGCGTTTTTGTCTTCTGTTGAAGTCAGTCAGGAGTGGACTATTAAGTTTTTCATTTGCTTTGTCCTTTAAAGTTATCATTTGTGGTCAGCAGAAATAAATAAAAAATAAATAAAAAATCAATCAACAACTTGAGGGTGAGTAAATGATGAATACACCCAAAAATCAGTGAAACACCCATTCACTACGGCCAATTAAGTTTATTAAATTTACCTATACTGCATGCATTTGGACTGTGAGGGACATGCAAACTTCACACAGCAATGACAACTGACCCAGCTCCAGGACATGATGGATTCGCCTATTCTGCTGAATGAGGGTGTTTCACCAATTTTTGGGTGTGTTCATCATTTACTCACCCTCAAGTTGTTGATTTTTTTTTTTTTCTGCTGACCACAGATGATAACTTAA